>NC_134833.1:123123249-123190530 GCF_004210375.1 Tachypleus tridentatus
ACATTTTGCGTCAGTTGTCAAACATAAGGTATATTAAGCAGCAGCTACAGACTGCCCTCAATCACTTACTGAAGTGGACCACAGCAAACTTTTTCAACATTTCTCTCTCAAAACCATTTGCATGCACTTTTGCTGCAAACGAGGTATTCACTCTGATCCTGAACTCCGTATCGGTGAAGTTGTGCTGCCTGTGGTCCCTGAAAAAAAAGTTCTTGGGGCTTATCTTTGACCATAAGCTGATCTATATACCACACATCAAGCAGCTACGGGTCAAATGCACAAGAGCACTGAACATCTTTAGTGTCCTCTCTTCCACCACTTGAGGAACAGATTGATGTTCCATGCTAAATATATATTGTGCTCTTATTTGATTGAAACTCGACTACGGATCACTAGTTTATGCCTCTGCCAGGACCTCGGCCTTAAAGATTCTGGACCTCATTCATCATCAAGGACTTCAGCTCTGTACTGAGTTTCATGAACCTTCTTTGCATCTCCTCCATTTGCAACTGTCTTTACTATATGCTTTGAAACTTCGTTCTTTTCCAAAGACTCCACCTGGGGTTGTGCTTTCCTTCCTCGGTGGGTATACTTTTTCAGAACACACGATCTGCAATTGCTCCTTTTGGCCTTCGTATCCAGGCGCAGCTGGATGAATTGGGTATGTTCTTGGATACCATTGCTGTATCCACTGGTCAGCATATCCCACCATGGCTTCTTACAGTCCCCAAATGTGACTTATCTTTAAGTCATATGGGAAAAACAGACATTCCCGGTTGAAAATACTGTCTGTTATTTGCCGAACATATTTCGAATCATCCTTCCATTCCTATTTATACAGATAGTTCAAAATCAGGTGACTGTGTGGGCTCTGCCATGGTTTGCTGTGCTTCGGTGGTTGCGTGCAGAATCCCCTCTGCAGTTTTTGTGTCCACTGCTGAAATGTACGCCATTTCTCTTGCCCTGGATCACATAGAAGCTTAACAGAACTCAAATTGCACTATTTATACCGACTTGCTTAGTTCTCTACTGGTCCTGGAATCACTTCACATTAGTTCTAAGCTGTTCTCGTCAATATTCAAAACCGACTGGCCAATTTCTCTTTAACATCTACTTCTATCCAGTTTTTCTGGATGCTGGGCCATATTGGTATTCACAGAAACATGCTTGCCGATACTGCAGCTAAATCTATCTGCTCTGGCACTATCACTGCTGTGCTTGTTCCATACATGGACTATGGTCCTGTATTCAAGGCTCGGCTCCGTGCCAGTTGGCAGTCGACTTGGAGTGACCAACGCGAAAACAAGCTTTTCCTAATAAAACCTTCTGTTGGACTTTGGCCGTCTTGCTTCCGTAAGGATCAGAAAGAGGAAGTTGTTCTAACTAGAATACGCATTGGTCACAGTTTTTTAACTCATCGGTTTTATTTACCTGGGACTGATAGACCAATCTATTGTCTGTGTAATACTCAGGTCATGATAAGCTACATTTTACTGTCTTGCCGTCGTTATGACTTTCAACAACGGCACCACTTTGAACATGTTCTGTCTCAAGGTTTATCCATAACGCTAGACAGTGTTATTGGTGATGGTGACACTGTCCACCTTGGAAATGTTTTTCGTTTTTTAAAGGCCATTAATCTTTTTAATACTATTTAAGTTTTTAATTTTATACATTAGAACTTTTTAAATGTGATATTCTTTTAAGAATCAAAGTCCAACTAGTTCGATTTAAAATCAGAAAATGGCCGTAACTTCAAATAACTCGGAAACAGAACTGGAAAGGCCAACTTCAGGTTACTGACAGTGGTTTTTGTACTTACCTGTTAGTCGTCCTGGCGAGTTCAGATAATTACAGTTATGCTACAGAAATTCCTCTACCATTTGTATTACTGTAGGTTTTCTCTTAATGCTGTAAACTAGATGTAAACATAGGCTTTATGCTTTTTTTACTTTGTTTTATTTTACTTTAAATTCCTTTTATAAATTTCTTAATTTTACTTTAATTTTTACTGGATGTTTGGCACTGATAGCGTAGCTGCTTTGTGCTATAAAACACCAAATCAACCAACCAACCAACATTTGGGACAAGATGTCTTAAGGTCAAACTCTTGAATTGGAATGCATCTGAAATGTACATGAAAGTTGGATCAGAACTTCTCAATTGGAAGGCAAACATATTTCTCTTTGCTCAACTATTAATCATAGCAAGAACAGCTTGATACAGTGTTGACCTAGAAGATATTATTGCATTCAAGAAGTTTACTTTAACAAGCAGAACAATTGTATAACCAGATAGATTCATTCATCAAATAAATGACAAGAGCCAGAAAATCTTTACAAAATTACAGAAACAAGATATGTAGCTAAAAGTAAAAAGGCAATTGTAAAAAGTAAACAACCAAGGTTAAGGTTTGACATTTACTGCTGGTAGTACTTACTCAACGTTAAAGTATTAATCTCCAGTTTGACTCTCATAAATATTACAGCTTTTACACATGGAGTCATAACAGGGTTTGTTGTTGTTAAGTACAAAGCTGCAGGATGGACTGTCTATGCTCTGCCCACAATGAGTATCGAACCCTCACATTTTAGCGTTAAAAGTCCTCAGTCATGCCACTAGAGGGAGGCGTCAAAATAGGTATGTGTAGCTTAAAGAAATAATGTCAACACCATGTCTCATATCTTAAATTATTTGTTTATTTTTATTATTACTTTTCACTTTAATGTACTTATTTTGTTTATGTCATTTTTAAAAAAGAGTCCCTATTTCCTATTTTTATAATTTCGTCAGATTTATCTTCATCAAACTCTATAGCTTTAAAATGTTTTATCACATTATTAGATTCTATAAGTCTATCGTAGATTACCAGTCTGTTGAACCTACACAACTAGATTGTTGTCAGTGAAATCTTGATTGCCAACGACAGCACAGTTGTTGCACAACCAAAAGATTGTCATTAAAATTAGGGTTGCCAATAAGCACGATTCATTTAAAGCAGAATCCAAAATTTTGGGTTTTCACCGCAAATATACTGGTATACTAACATAATGCTTTGTTACGGATATCGGTCTATTTAAAAGTTTTCTATATAACTCTTCTAACTGGTGTAGAGATAATTATAAGTTTTTCACATTCCCTAACCACACAATCTGTTCTCACTTTCATGAGCGGATTTCTATCGATACAAAATACCTTAATTTTGGAGCAGTTGACATAAATGTGACGTAATGTCTTCATTTAAAGAGTTAAGCACACAAAAAATATAAAAATATGCACTAAACTGTATATTTTACTTTCTAATTATTTCTAACGACAGAGAAAAGAAAAGTACAACACGGACAGTCTTGCAGAGCTTTGGTAAATGGATGTTTTTTTCTCACATGAATTCCAACTGTAATTTTAGCCACGAAGTTACCAATGAATTGAGATTACTTTCTAGTTGAATCATATAGAAAAATAAAATGTATAAAATAAATTATTAATATATATAAATATACACAGAAAGTATATTAATTATTTAAATGCTCTTACATCTCATGAAACGTTAATGCTATATATATCTTCAAAAAAGAAATCGTTACTAGCACTTTACAACAAATGTTCTGCGCATTTTTAAAATATTATTCTCTTCCTTTCGAATGAAAATGATTGATCTTTCTTTCCTATTGACCGTTCCTACGTAATCAGTGGTTGTGCATTTTATTAATTATTTCAGCTAATTAGAAAAGCCAATACAGAGTATCAGTCGTTTAAAAGTGTGTTGGTAAATAATAGCGAATACTTTAAAATGTTACAATGCAAAGTAGCTATATAAATTATTTCGATAAGTATTATATATTCGTATAAAAATAAACAGCAATTTTTTTTCGAGCAGAATTGAGTTTTCCTTTTTACAAGCGTATGATTGCTTTAAAAAAGTGTTAAACTAAAGTGCTTGACTCGTTATACCACAGCTATTTGTAAGAATATAACGATTTAGTTTTTAATAAAATGCAAATAAATCCAGTGCTTTGAATCAAGAAAATAAAATCCAGACATTTTTCGTGGGAACTTTCATCTTGTTGACTAATGTTCACCACACACACACACATGTGAATAAACGTAGGCTTCTTACACGTATTTAATGATGTTGTTACGATTTTAATATAGTAGTGAGCTACTAGTTGCAAATATGTACCAATAATAAATTTATTAAAAGTAAATTTGATATTTGTTTTTCTACTCAATAATAAAAGTGTTTCTTCCTTCTAGACTGTGTTCATCACTTCTAGACTGTGCTCACCATTTCTATACCGTGTTCATCACTTCTAGACTCTGTTCATCTCTTCTGTACCGAATTCACTACTTCTGTGTTAATCACTTTTATACTACGTTCATTACTTCTATACTGTATATGCGTATTTTAGACTGTGTGCACCATTTCTAGACTATATATACACATTTTAGACTGTATTCACCCCTTTTAAATTGTGGTCACCACTTCTAAGACTATATATACGTATTTTAAACTGTATTCGCCACTTTTATACTATAGTCACCACTTCGAGGCTGTTTTTGAGGACAAGAAACCCACTTGAAATAAAAATGTATCTCAGAACGACTGGTATGGGTATTAACGCTTTTATTGATGAGCAGAGAACAACGTTTAAACCTTTCTAGGTCATCTTCAAATTAACAAAGAGAAAGTTTGCAATTGACCGTTGCCAGACACTTTTATTCGGGACGAGAGTATAAACGGGTATGGGATTGTAGGGGGCATTGCAGTTGGATGTCAGGTTATTAATTAGTATAGGTGTAAAGGTGTTCCTTTACATTGGTATAATTTTGGTTTTAGTTGTTGTATAAATAGGATTTTTTTCGATCTTGCCTTTGTTTATATTTGTTTCCCTACTTAGTATCTGCGTGTTTTCTATGGTTATGTTGTATTTATTTGATTTGCAGTGTTCAAAAACGTGTAAGGGTGTTTTTTGTTTTTCTTTTAATCTAGTTTCCATTTTTCTGCTTGTTTCTCCAATATAGAAGCCGTGGCAATTGTTGCATTGTATTTCATAAATTATGTTGGTGTGTTTTTCAGTGTAGTTTTTATACAGTATGGACTTTAGTTTTGTACCTAGTTTTTGAATAAATTTGGTGTTTCCTGGAATGTTGTGCTTTGTTATAAGTTTTTCCAAATGTCGGTTATTTTTTCGCTGATGTCAGGAACGTGTGGTATGTAGCAGTGTAAGGTTTTGTAGTTTGTTGTATCTTTGGATTTATTGTTGTTGTTAGTCTAGTCCTGTACCCGTTTATACTCTAGTCCCTAAGGTCAGTTATTAAACACCGAGTAATAGAAGGGTAGTCTAAATATTAGGTGTTAAACAACTGTCGGTGAGAAATTGGTGGTATAAATATTCAGATGTCAGTGTTTAACACTGAGTAATAAAAGGATGGTTTAAATGTTCAGGTGTTAAACATCTGTTGATAAACTGGTGGTCTAAATGTTCAGGTGTTAGTGTTTGATACTGAGCAGTAAACTGTAGTTTAAACGTTCATATGTTGAATATTTATTGCTTATAAACTGGTGATCTAAACGTTTATGTTTCAGAACGTGGCAGTGTGACAATTATAATGTAACCGTTTTTCTGGTGCTTATTTGTTCAAAATGTGCAGAAAAAATAAATATACATTTATTTAAAGATTAGTAACGCTTTCTGGAAAAACCAAAATATAAAAGTTTATTGAAATATATGAAAAATAGTTACATGTGATCTTTTAATATCAAACTTCGATAGTCTGTCTTCTATTATACTGTGACCAAGAACAACACAACACGTATATACTCTTTTTGGAGCAATAACCACAAAACATTCGGGTACTATGCATTTGTCGTCACCAGGTCTTTTATCTACGCTAGAGCAACACCACATGCACCAACATGACTATTGTAGATAAAGTACATTGTATGATGATTAAATCTCATGACCATATAGTTATATCTAAATGAGCCCAATTATTTCGTTGCGAAGAATTTAAAACTCTCCCTTTCTATTTGATGGGTCCGTTGAGAGAAGTACCGGTCATTATTTCGCTAAAACTTTGGATTATTCTGAAAAGTTTGCACTATAAGGATAACCTAAGAAAGACAGTTAGGACATTTCTCAGGGAAACACTTCTGTGTTAGATGTGGAAATAACTTACTAAATTTTACGTTAAGCATTAGCTGAACGGTGTTTTGTTTTTAAAAATTTATAAGTTAGTTTTGGTTTTTTTGTCAGCTCTACAGTAAAATTGATAAGTAAAATCAGAGGCTTCCCATGAGTAAGTATAATCATTCAGATTACGAGTCGCACGCCTTACGCGCTTGGCCATGCCGGGCCTATTTCTTCTAGTATAGAACATATACATAAGCTTTAGTTCTTGTGATACTAATTTGAACCTGATTGTAGAATTCTGACGATTGGGACGAGTTCTGCCAGAACTTCTTGATAAATAATCTAAACCAAAACTAGTAAGGTCGCTTTATTATAGCCAAAAGTAATAACAAGATGTTATGTTAGTCCGAAATGAATTTCGCTTACATTTTGACACTTTAAATCCATTTTTAGCCAAACAAGAAACATTGCTTTAAATCTATTATTAACCAAACAGACAACATCGTTTTAACTCTATTATTAACCAAACAGAAAACATCGTTTTAAATCGTTTATTAACCAAATAGAAAACATCATTGTAACCGAAAAAAAATGAAATTAACAATAGGAATTCAAAACATTTTAAACAACCACACTTTACATACACAGCATTACTTAAACAACAAATGTGAGTAACGATAAAGAAACGGGCTACATGTGGATAAAATCAAACAAACTGGATTAGACTAATTTCATGTAAACATGAGCTGAAAGTAAACGTGAATAAAAACAAACTGAATTAGAATACTTTTATACAAACGTGTTTCAAAATTGAGCTGGGATCAAACTAAATAAATTCGAATAAATACCAGGATAGAGTAATGTTACACAGAAGTTGTAAGACAGTTACTGTCTCAGTATTACGGTCCTGCTAACCTAGATTCACCTTTTTTCAAGCTCCGGCATTTTTCTACCTCTTAGCTGCATAATTAAAAAGAATCTTTCGTATTTTACGAGGCTGGGTTTTCTTTTAGTCTTATCAATGATACGGTAAAAAAACTTGGATTTCTTGTTGAATCTAAAATATTTATCTCGAGGGGTTAGTAACCACGATTTTCAATCCAAGCTAATCATGAATTGTCCTGTGGAGATAGCTGGAGTAACATTAATCCGCCATTACAGTTTTTAATAATTTCTGCTAAATATCTGAAAAACGTTGACTTATTTAAAAGTTACTCTATCCATTTGCAAACTGTGGACATTTTTCAATGCCAACTGAAAGCTGTAAATTAAACCGTGATTGGCCAATAATTCTTAACACTCCTACGAAAAGACGTTTCTAGTCCTGATTTCTCCAAGCCCGTTCCCCTGGCTGTGGTTTCGCTAGATAGTAGATAGGGACAATGGGAATCTCGTTAATCCATTCATTAATGGATTAAATGGCAATTTCATTTAAATACAAAATTATTAGCCTAATATTAATAACCTTTCAAGTTGCTCTTGGGCCTATTAGGCCCCACTTTTCGTAGGAGTGTTAAAATAGGCACCCCTTCTCGTGCAAATGGAGCTATAGAAATCTATTACAGTCACAAAATTCGGTTAGGTTGGTCTTAAAAACTTTGCGTAGTATTGTAATTTTTCTTAGAGACACAACAGTCATACATTGGATTTGGAGCGTATGGGAACAGAAGGTTTGTTGAAACTGCGAATCAATCCTATCTATTGATTTGCTGGATCTTGTTAGTTTAAGAAACTTCGTAGTTATGTATGGCCCGTGAAAGACGTACCATGTTCGACTTATTGCTACCCTGTTGGTTGTCTGAAACGTTATGACCACGTGCAAATGTAACTAATACAAAATGACGTCAGAGATAAATTATAACAGCGTAGGATTTTGTAATTAAAGGTATAGAACATTTCTTCAATACCCCATAATCTTGCAAATTTCAGGAGAGAAACAAATGAAGACACCCATGGAGGCCTGACATGGCCTAGCGCGTTAAGGCATGCGCTTCGTAATCTGAGGGTCGCGGGTTCGCGCCCGAGTCGCGCCAAACATGCTCGCCCTCCCAGCCGTGGGGGCGTTATAATGTGACGGTCAATCCCACTATTCGTTGGTAAAAGAGTAGCCCAAGAGTTGGCGGTGGGTGGTGATGACTAGCTGTCTTCCCTCTAGTCTTACACTGCTAAATTAGGGACGTTTAGCACAAATAGTCCTCGAGTAGCTTTGTGCGAAATTCCAAAACAAACAAACAAACACACATAGAGACTCAGTAAGTGAAATTAATTCAAAGGTGAGTCATAATACTTTACATAGGGAGCTCCTGTAAGAAACACAGTTCCCATGTTCAATTTAACCAAGATAAAACTAGCTCGTGTCGTATTTCACATATACCTACAATTTTTCACTTGTTATGTTTTTGTAATTAACAACATAAGTAGCTCACCTCGGTAACAGTTGAAACATTTAAATAAACGTTTCGGAATCTGTAAATTCTATCGTCAGTGATTTACACAAAGCGAATCTTGAACTGATCATAACTAAACATTAAGACTTTTCATTTTAAATGTTTTTGAGAAGATATCTGTGAAATAAGTAACGTCTCCAAACTTTATACTACACAGTAACTACAATGTTAAAGTTCAGCATCAGTGTTTGTAAATGAAAACAGGTTATTATTTTGGTAGTATTATAAATATGTATATAAATATATTCGTAATATCGAATAATTCTCTTTCGTAACAGTGAGGTACTGACGTGAACGTGAATATGGTTGATGTTTTTAGTTACACAGCAAGTTTATTTCTTGAGTAAAATACTGATTACAAGCACATACTTCTAATAATTCAATTGACATCCTTTATACTGAGAAATCTCGAAACTTATTGAGTGTTATTAGATTGCTGTTAAGCTAAACAAACTTGTTGAAAAATACATTAATATCCGAAATGGTAATGCAATTAAACATTAAAAATAGTTCCTAAGTAGAGAAGGAAAACATATTTTCAAAGAAGGACTGCTAATTATAAAAGTGTTCCACGTTTCATAAGTCATTCTAACCTCCAGAAAGCTGTAAAAATAATTTAACTTTAGGAAGAACAACCTAGCCCCAAATTGAAGTTCAAGTTTAGAAGGTTAATCTAGCCCCCACAAAAAAAAAACAACAACAATATCAACAACAACAACAAAACTGATTATTGTAAAAGTGAAGCAGGACAATTCAATTACAAATAAAGGCTGGCGGTTTTAAGAGAAGAAAATGTTTACAATCTACACGTGGACAACATTCTCCCGTCTCATTAAATTAAGTATGTGTTATGAATATATTATAAAGAGAAGCGTTTCTCTTACGAAAGTCAGCATACAACTAACACCATGAAAATCATGTTAGCCAACTTCACTGTTTGTAATTTCTCTATTCTTGTTTTCGTCTTTCTATGTTGCTAAGCACAAATCTACACCATAAGCTAGTTGTTCAATGCCCTTAACAAAGACTGAGCCCAGAATTTTAGTCTTATAATCTTTATAGTGTAGCTTTGAATCACAGGAAGACTTGCTGATTTCTCTTAAATTTTTTGTTTTTTGTTGTTGTTATTGTAGAGACTCGGAAAATCGTTTTGTTATGAATCGTGTTTCTGATAATATGTGTTTTAGTACATTTACCAGTAGTTTTATAACTTATTTTGAGCCATTAGATTTAGAAGGTTTAGTTATTTATGCCAAGCTGCAGTCTGCATATGAATCCAGTGAGAGTTACTGACTATAAATAAAAAAATATAGGTTTGTTTTATCTGTTTCAATTACCATTTTCGTTTTATTTACTTGGCTGTTTTATTTTAAAGCTTGAACTTATCTGTGCTTTCTTTTTTAAAATCATTTATAAAATTTGCAGCTAAAAAACGATCGTAGAGAGAGGATATATAGAAGAAAAATAATATTCACTAATGACAAAAAGGATCTTGAAAATGAGATTTTAAATTGAGAAATATCTGTGGCATCCCTACAAAACAGTATGCTGTAAGAATAGGGCATTAAACAAAAACACAAAGTAATTTGAAATGACTTTCGAAATACTGATTGATTAATGTCTAGGCTTATTTTATACTTGCTAAGCAACTATAAATCTAAATAATTAAGGATCTCAGATCCTAAGCTTTAATAGAAACCGCAGATTTATTTATTTCTTTAATCATTTAGAGAAAATAACCGGCTTAACCAAACTCTCTTTTCGTTCAAACGTTTGATCCCTCGAGACATTAGAGAAGCGAACAGTCAGAACATTCTCGCATATTGTATACTGACATTTAATATTGACTTAGTTTGTCTCTAATCTGGCTTCCACAACTAAGAATAACTATTTACATAGATTTACTTTTTCATAAGGTAACATTATTTTATAGCTAGCCAACTTTTAAACTTCTGTTTGTTTGTTAGATTTCGCGCAAAGCTATTCGATGACTATCTTTCACAAATTTTGAAGCGATAGTTACTACCACCATGTACCAGGTTTAAGATATGTTTAACCGACATATATAAAATACGTCTATCATTTTTTAAGATGTATATTCACACGCAATTTATCGATACACACATTTTATGTTAATGTTTACAAAAAATAGCTTAATAACAACTAAATATGTAATTTTGAAACACAAGGAACTGATGGTAAGAGTCCCGTTTTTGCGTCAACAGGTTTCGAACCACGAACATCGGGAATAACAACATGAACACACTAACCATTACACTACATCCAATTCAAGCATCAGTTTCAGCTGTTGTTTCTGTGTAATAGTGACAAAGACAGAATATGTTATGGTTACAACTTGTTATTGTGTAGCACGATTTCAACTAAAAGGGACATTGTACTTACTAACGTCATTGGTTTCCCCACTTTTTCACTCCTCTCTGAAGCGAATCAACCGAGTCCGGGTCTAAGGGTCCATTATGAGTGACCAGAAACTCATGGGAGATATCTACGAAGGGTATAGCATGTATTCGTGCTCTGAAGGAACTGGTATGCTATGTTGTCTTGAACGTATAACTGAATGCTTTGTCTTGAGGAAGTTATCACTAATTGGCATTTCCTTACTGAATATTGCTCTTCAGTTGATACAATATATAACATACTTAGCCTTATTTTTGACATTTTTTATCCGCGTCTTTAACTTAGCATTATAAATATACTCTATAATAACATCTGAAATACTGTATGAAAGAAAAAAAAAACGATTTTTGAAGACATTTAAATAGATATACATTTTGTCCAGTGTGATAGCATACTCCCATTTACCTCATAACAGACAGATATTCTTTCATTGTGTTACGTGTTTAAAAAGAGCTTGAGATGAGAAAATGGATTTCGCAGCACTTTTGTAAA
This sequence comes from Tachypleus tridentatus, assembly GCF_004210375.1. Taxonomy (NCBI): domain Eukaryota; kingdom Metazoa; phylum Arthropoda; class Merostomata; order Xiphosura; family Limulidae; genus Tachypleus; species Tachypleus tridentatus. The sequence goes on from NC_134833.1 coordinate 123,134,741, forward strand.
ATAAAAATCCATGTGAATTATCTTGTTCACAGTTCCAAGGAAGGTTCCTACTTTATCTACAATGAACCGCTGTGTTATTGTTTTACTCTCACTAACAAACTGTTTTACTTTTTTCACTGTCGCCGGTGCGAGATTGATAGCTGATGGTTGAGTAGCCTATCAACGTAGCCCTGTTGGAATCATGCTTCCTTTACCTAACTGAAACTTTCCAACACTACAAAAATCCTTTTTCTAAACCCTAAGGATTCGCACCTTGCATGTTTTTATTGCGAAATAGAATATCTTCATCTCGTAAAGTTATGTAACAAAACTTCCATGAGGAGTCACTTTAGGCACCATCTGCACTTTTTAACCACTACACATTAACAATTACACGATATAAAATAGATAAAATTTAAAAATATTAATTTACCTATGACAATACTTTAAAGTCTAAGTTATATATCTGTAAAGAAATCTTGAGATGCATTAATAACAACTGTATATCATAATACACTGGATTATTATAATAAAGACAAAAGATCTGATAATGATACTTTGAGTACATAAAGTTCCTATATTGGTAATCGAAAAGCTAATCGGTATTAGATATTTTACGCTTATAATCGTACATTAACAAAACATATTTTGAATATTTTCTTTCAAATATTTTAAACTAAAGTTTTCAAATTATTCTAATATATCAAATGGTTCATAAACTTTTTAAGTTTCAATAATATTTAGTGTCGTTTAAACACCAAAGAAAAGCATGTTTTAACGAGCGAAATTTTTTTGTTATGCTGCTTGGTTTCAACAAAATATTAAAATAATTTTTACGCCGTGACAATTAGAGACACCCAAAGACTATCGCGTTATTTAGTTAACGAGATTAGAAGATCAGTAGATGTCATTGTCGTTAAAAGTTCACACACGTTGTCACGTTTGCTGAAAACGTCGGCATATTTAATACTTAAAATACAACCTTTGAATGAAAAATATTCAAGCTTTAATAGAATAACAATATCTGCATGCTACATATTTTATAAACAAACTAACTGACATAACGTTATTTTTGATTGACAGTGCAACAATACCGAATCACAGTATACCAGCGAAGAATATATTGTTACTGATCCCTTAACGACAAAAAACGAGTTACTAGGCGTATTTTGTGATTGAAAAGTGTTCGTTTAACTTCTTAAAAGTTTGATCCATTTTGCAGATTTTATTTGCCTATAATAGGAAATACTATACTTGCATATTGAGATTGTAATCACATCGGTAAGATTGTTTGTATGAGATACGTGTTAAGAATTTTGTGTAAACCTAAAAGTTTACTGATAAAACATTCGTACAATAATGCAAATTAAAGAGTGTAACACAGAAATAAATTTTGGGAGGATGGAAGGCTTGTAAGAAAATTCCTTAATGTTCGACGAAGCCTAATTAAATTTTAAGTAATTCTCCTGTCATAAACTTCGATGTTACATAACAATACCGAGTATGATTGTTATAATTGGAAAATAGTTAAACAGGATAAAGCTAATGGTATAGTGATAATTTTAAAGGCTTATTACGCCAAAACCCCATACTACACAGATAGCCCATTGTGTAGTTTTGGGTCTAACTACAAACAAAGTAAAATAAAGCCGTAAACTTTTAGGAAGTGGTTTTTAAAACCGATTAAAACATAATCATATACTAGCTTTTTATGTCTCGTTACACTACACACGCCTATCAGTAACATGCAGCAACTGTCATCTTATTAATCACGTTCTTATTTAACCGAGTAATGGATGATCTGTATAAGTTGCATAGTTTGTTCAATATCTGTCATAATTGAAAGGCCAGCTTCCTATCCAATTAGGAGGTTGAGTGTTCACGAGGAAGAAGGACAAAATTCGGGATTATTCATAAGGGGTGGAATTTCCTCAAACCAGTCTAATTGGTAATAAGTAGAAAACCGAATAATGAACTGGGTTTAATATTTCTTTTTAGAATCTCAAGTCTTGTGTCTCCTACTTATTTGTTTATTGATAGGCACAATTCTGTACAATGTGAAATCTGTGGTGTGCCCACCGTAGGTGCTGAAACCCAATTTTTAGCGTGGCTTAGACTTACTGCTGAGCCACCGGAACAGGGGTGTCCACTAAATAATTCAAAATAATATATTAGTAGCATAATTGTGAAACATTTTTCATTAGATTAAAATATCCACGTTTTTCTTCAGGATTCTAAGGTCCCCTCGTAATTCATAGATACTTCAATGTACCATTTAAATGTCTCCATTATCTGAATTATTCCTATAGTTATCTCATTGTGCAAATTCTTTATTTGATTTGTCTGTTGCTCTTTCCCGAACTTAATTCAATTCTTTTAAAAAACAAACAGTTTTGATTTTGCTTTTCAGATTATTTCTTCCTGTGTTCTTTTCATTCTCATAATTCTCCAGTATTCTCTAATAATTTTCATCCCACTGTTTATTGATGTTTTTTTTTTCAATTTAGTTCAATTCAACTTTTTTAAAATTCTCAAACATGTATTTTTATTTCCATGTTTGTGTCGAAAACGAATATTTGGTAGAAGAACCTCCATATATCGTTCATTTAGTATGGACCCGGCATGGCCGGGTGAGTTAAGGTGTTCGACTCGTAATCTGAGAGTCGTGAGTTCGAATCCCCGTCGCACCAAACATGCTCCCCGTTTAAGCCGTGGGGGCGTTATAATGTGACGGTTAATCCCACTATTTGTTGGTAAAGAGTAGCCCCAGTGAGTGGTGATGACTAGTTGCCTTCCATGTAGTCTTACACTGCTTAAGTAGGGACAGCTAGCGCAGATAGCCCTCGTGTAGCTTTGCGCGAAATTCAAAAACAAACAGAAAAAGACAAATCATTTAGTAAGTGAGAATTGGAAAAACAAATTATGGAGCTATAGGGAAACAACTTGGCCAAAACGTCAAATCTAAACAGTAATGCACAGGTACACACCCTTAGAATTCCCCTTGTATGCGTGTGAAGTTTCAGGTCTCTGGGTTATATCCTCTTGAAGCTACGGTAGTCACACACATACAAACAGGATCTTTTGGTGTTATATTACTATTAATTATAGTGAATAAAAAATCGTCTAAAACACCATATGAAATTAGTTTGTGAAAACAAATGTTACATTCTAAAATAAACTGTTCCTTACAGTAAGTATTCTGAAGTATCTAGTACAGTTTATGAATCACGCCTATGCTTAATTCTAATTAAATTAAATTAAATGACGTATTTCAATACTAGTTGGAGTATTCCTCTCCTGGACGAAAATTATGTAAATTTATGGTTAATGGACATGAAAAGTTGCTTCCCTTATATGCAATTGTAAAAACAACGCCCATAAAAACTGCCAAACACATAATGTGAAACCGCAAATTTCTATGTATTTCCCCATGCACCCATTAAGCATTAAAATTTGGTGAAGATCCATCACGAAGGGGAGAAGTAGTGGTAAAAAAATCATCCAAAAATCGCAAAACTGAAAATTTGTGCATATCCTCCACATCAGTTTTGGTGAGGATCCATCTACATCTTGCAAAGTAGTGACATGAACATAAACAAACAACACTTTTATATTTATATAGATTCTATTTTGACTCGTAAATAATTACCGCTCTTCAATAGACATTGATGAAATATCTCTATGCGTAGTAAACAAAGTATTGTAGAACAAACGATGTATTATCTTAAAAAAAATACAGCATACTGTTAATATGTATTTGTGTTGTTTTTTATTGCAAAGCATGGAAATCAAACGAAAAGTTGCAAGTCTATAAAGTTACCGTTGGACCCATCTAGGAACACAAATATCACGTTTCTGTGGATCAACATTTGGTGGAAGCCCCATAAATCACAGTTTATTTTGCAAGCTCCTCCTTTGTTGATTCATGACTTACTGTTTTTTAAGTAAACTAAATAAGAATTATATTTACTAGGGTAACATGTTAGAAATTGAATTGAAGTTCTCCATCAAATATTCTTTCACCTCCTTACCTCGAAGATTTTCTTTTTTCCCAATGTTGTGTTTCTATAAAGGCTCTTACATTTCTCATTTTATTTCTTTAGATAGGGTGTTCGATATGAAAATAAGTGAGACATCCTTGTTTCCGAGCAGTTCCGCTCTTCTGTTATTGATGCTTTTGGCGTTGATACCAGAAGTTTCCAAATCTACTCAAACAACAACAACAAGGGAAGCTGTTCAATTTGAGGTAAGTTAATGCAATTCCTAGTTTAACTAACATGATTTGAATAGGAGCAAGTGAGGTATTACTTCCAAAACTTCCTCATTGCGGTAATCATATAAAAGATTGCAATAATTAAATTACGTACAATCACTTTGACGAAACTACAGATTACTAAATGCATAAACAAAGATGTCTTTACCAGGAGAGCAATTTTCTTTGTATTTGTCATTAACAACAACAAAAAATACTGAAAGCATTGAACAGCTCAATTGCAGTACCAATTTTTAATTGTCGTATGAGAGACCTTGTCTTCACGTCCGTAAGATAGCTATAATTATTCTTTGGGGGAACGCTAAAAAGAGGCCATGCATAGCTAGGTAGTTAAGGCACTCGACTCGTAGTCTGAGAGTTCGAATCCCCTTCACACTAAACATGCTCCCCTTTCAGCCGTGGGGGCATTATAATATCACATTCAATCCCACTATTCATTGGTAAAAGAGTAGCCCCAGGGGTTGGCGGTGGGTAGTGATGACTAGTTGTATTCTATCTAGTCTTACACTGCTAAATTAGGAACGAATAACGCAGATAGCACTCGTGTAGCTTTGCGTGAAATTCAAAAATAAACAAATTTAATTGACTTTTTAGCATTAGTTTGTTTTGAATTTTTCGCAAAGCTACCCGAGGGCTATCTACGTTACTCGTCCCTAATTTTTCAGTGTAAGTCTAGAGGGAAGGCAGCTAGTAATCACCACCCACCGCCAACTCTTGGCTACTCTTTTCGCCAACGAAGAGTGGGATTAGCCCCTCTGCTGAAAAGGCAAGCATGTTTGATGGAACTGGAATTAGAAAACGCTACCCTTAGATTGCAAGTCGAGCGCCCTAACCACCTGGCCATGCCGGGACATCATTAACGTAACAGGTACTTTGAAACCAGTAGTTCTAAGTTCAAGATTCTGTCCGGACATCTCCTTCATTATCCGCTCACATAAAAAAGTATAGATGCAATTATTGAACAAAAAAAAAAAGAAGAAGAGGGAAGTCAACCAATCAGAAACACCTCACCACCAAACATTTCTACTAAAATATTGGCTGCCATTCTTATAACGCATTCACATATTTAGGTGCGGGAAATATTTATGGTATTTTACAAACTCAAACCTGACTTTCCGTCTCCGAAATCCAGAGTTCTATCGAGGGCCAATCCGACCCTAAACAATTTATTCCATTAGATTCTGTTATTTCTTTGTTCAGGATTCCTTTTCTTTATTACTTTTGTCCTAACAATACATATCATACACTTTAAAACAAGTACTGTTTTACAGGTTTCGATTCTTCTATGCTAGAAAATAGAATATACTTTCCTTGGGCTAAGATTTAAATAAACTAAAAACTTGTGTAGAGAAAGAAAAAGCAAAATGTTGTAAAATATGTATTTTTAAACTTTATAATTATAAATTGCACCATTTATTTTCACAGGCAGATGCTAATGATGGGGATAAATGTTTTGTACCTGTCACCCAATCGTCTACTCCAAAAGATGTGAAAGAAATTGATGAACGTTCAAGCTCATTTTCCGGCCTCAGATGTAAAAAACATTATATATATAAGAGGAAAAAAAGAGCAGTTTGATCAAAAAAGGACATCTCTATTATTCGGCTCAAGAAGAAAAAAAGAGGATTTTGACGAAAAAACAGCAACTCTATTATTCGGCTCAAGAAGAAAAAAGAGGAAATTGATCAAAAAACAGCAACTCCATTTTTCGGCTCAAGAGAAAAAAAAGAGGATTTTGACAAAAAACAGTAATTCCGCTTTTCGGCTTAAGAGGAAAAAAAGAGCACTTTGATCAAAAATGGACATCTCTGTTATTCGGCTCAAGAAGTGAAAAAGAGGATTTTGATAAAAAACAGCAACTCTATTATTCGGCTCAAGAAGAAAAAAGAGGATTATGATAAAAAAACAGCAGCTCTATTATTCGGCTCAAAAACAAAAAAGAGGATTTTGATAAAAAAAACAGCAACTCTATTATTCGGGTCAAGAATAAAAAAAGAGGATTTTGATCAGAAAACAGCAATTCCTCATTTTGTCAAAAAAAGCAAGCTCAAGAGGAAAAAAAAAAAGATGATTTTAATCAAAAAACAACAACCCCATTTTTCAGCTCAAGAGGTAAAAAAGGGGATTTTAATCAAAAAACAGCAATTCCGTTTTCCGACTTAAGAGGTAAAAAAGAGAAGTTTGATGAAAAAAGGACATCTCTATTATTCGGCTCAAGAAGAAAAAAAGAGGATTTTGATAAAAAAACAGCAACTCTATTATTCGGGTCAAGAATAAAAAAGAGGATTTTGATCAAAAAACAGCAACTCTATTATTCGGCTCAAGAACAAAAAAGAGGATTTTGATAAAAAAACAGCAACTCTATTATTCGGGTCAAAAATAAAAAAAGAGGATTTTAATCAGAAAACAGTAATTCAATTTTGTGGCTCAAGAGGAAAAAAGGATGATTTTAATCAAAAAACAGCAACTCCGTTATTCGGCTCAAAAGAAAAAAAAGAGGATTTTGATAAAAAAACAGTAATTCCGATTTTCGGCTTAAGAGGAAAAAAAGAGCAGTTTGATCAAAAAAGGACATCTCTATTATTCGGCTCAAGAAGAAAAAAAGAAGATTTTGATAAAAAAACAGCAACTCTATTATTCGGCTCAAGAACAAAAAAAGAGGATTTTGATAAAAAAACAGCAACTCTATTATTCGGGTCAAGAATAAAAAAAAGAGGATTTTATCAGAAAACAGTAATTCCATTTTTCGGCTCAAGAGGAAAAAAAAGGATGATTTTAATCAAAAAACAGCAACTCCGTTATTCGGCTCAAGAGAAAAAAAAAGAGGATTTTGATAAAAAAAAACAGTAATTCCGATTTTCGGCTTAAGAGGAAAAAAAAGAGCAGTTTGATCAAAAAAGAACATCTCTATTATTCGGCTCAAGAAGAAAAAAAGAGGATTTTGATAAAAACAGCAACTCTATTATTCGGCTCAAGAAGAAAAAAGAGGATTTTGATCAAAAAACAGCAACTCCGTTATTCGGCTCAAGAGAAAAAAAAAGAGGATTTTGATCAAAAACAGCAACTCTATTATTCGGCTCAAGAAGAAAAAAGAGCAGTTTGATTAAAAAAGGACATCTCTATTATTCGGCTCAAGAAGAAAAAAAGAGGATTTTGACGAAAAAACAGCAACTCTATTATTCGGCTCAAGAGAAAAAAAAGAGGATTTTGATAAAAAACAGTAATTCCCCTTTTCGGCTTAAGAGGAAAAAAAGAGCAGTTTGATCAAAAAAAGACATCTCTATTATTCGGCTCAAGAAGAAAAAAAGAGGATTTTGATAAAAAACAGCAACTCTATTATTCGGCTCAAGAAGAAAAAAAGAGGATTTTGATAAAAAACAGCAACTCTATTATTCGGCTCAAGAACAAAAAAAGAGGATTTTGATAAAAAACAGCAACTCTATTATTCGGGTCAAGAATAAAAAAAGAGGATTTTTATCAGAAACAGTAATTCCATTTTGTGGCTCAAGAGGAAAAAAGGATGATTTTAATCAAAAAACAGCAACTCCGTTATTCGGCTCAAGAGAAAAAAAAAGAGGATTTTGATAAAAAACAGTAATTCCGATTTTCGGCTCAAGAGGAAAAAAAAGAGCAGTTTGATCAAAAAAGGACATCTCTATTATTCGGCTCAAGAAGAAAAAAAGAAGATTTTGATAAAAAACAGCAACTCTATTATTCGGCTCAAGAACAAAAAAAGAGGATTTTGATAAAAAAACAGCAACTCTATTATTCGGGTCAAGAATAAAAAAAGAGGATTTTTATCAGAAAACAGTAATTCCATTTTGTGGCTCAAGAGGAAAAAAGGATGATTTTAATCAAAAAAGCAACTCCGTTATTCGGCTCAAGAGGAAAAAAAAGAGGATTTTAATCAAAAAACAGCAATTCCGTTTTCCGGCTTAAGAGGAAAAAAAGAGAAGTTTGATGAAAAAAGGACATCTCTATTATTCGGCTCAAGAAGAAAAAAAGAGGATTTTGATAAAAAACAGCAACTCTATTATTCGGCTCAAGAATAAAAAAAAGAGGATTTTGATCAAAAAACAGCAACTCTATTATTCGGCTCAAGAACAAAAAAAAGAGGATTTTGATCAAAAAACAGCAACTCTATTATTCGGCTCAAAATAAAAAAAAAGAGGATTTTAATCAGAAAACAGTAATTCAATTTTGTGGCTCAAGAGGAAAAAAAAGGATGATTTTAATCAAAAAACAGCAACTCCGTTATTCGGCTCAAGAAGAAAAAAAGAGGATTTTGATAAAAAAACAGTAATTCCGATTTTCGGCTTAAGAGGAAAAAAAGAGCAGTTTGATCAAAAAAGGACATCTCTATTATTCGGCTCAAGAAGAAAAAAAAGAGGATTTTGATCAAAAAAACAGCAACTCTATTATTCGGCTCAAGAACAAAAAAAAAGAGGATTTTGATCAAAAAACAGCAACTCTATTATTCGGCTCAAGAAAAAAAAAGAGGATTTTATCAAAAAACAGTAATTCCATTTTTCGGCTCAAGAGGAAAAAAAGGATGATTTTAATCAAAAAACAGCAACTCCATTATTCGGCTCAAGAGAAAAAAAAAGAGGATTTTGATCAAAAAACAGTAATTCCGTTTTTCGGCTTAAGAGGAAAAAAAAGAGCAGTTTGATCAAAAAAGAACATCTCTATTATTCGGCTCAAGAAGAAAAAAAAGAGGATTTTGATCAAAAAACAGCAACTCTATTATTCGGCTCAAGAAGAAAAAAAGAGGATTTTGATCAAAAACAGCAATTCCGTTTTCGGCTCAAGAGAAAAAAAAGAGGATTTGATCAAAAAAAGAACAACTCTATTATTCGGCTCAAGAAGAAAAAAAGAGCAGTTTGATCAAAAAACAGCATCTCTATTATTCGGCTCAAGAAGAAAAAAAGAGGATTTTGATAAAAACAGTAATTCCGTTTTCGGCTTAAGAGGAAAAAAAGAGCAGTTTGATCAAAAAAGAACATCTCTATTATTCGGCTCAAGAAGAAAAAAAGAGGATTTTGATCAAAAAACAGCAACTCCATTATTCGGCTCAAGAGGAAAAAAAGAGGATTTTATCAAAAAACAGCAACTCTATTATTCGGCTCAAGAGGAAAAAAGAGGATTTTGATTCTATTATTCGGCTCAAGAAGAAAAAAAGAGGATTTTGATCAAAAACAGTAATTCCATTTTCGGCTCAAGAGGAAAAAAAAGATGATTTTAATCAAAAAACAGCAACTCCATTATTCGGCTCAAGAGAAAAAAAAGAGGATTTTGATCAAAAAACAGTAATTCCGTTTTTCGGCTTAAGAGGAAAAAAAGAGCAGTTTGATCAAAAAAAGAACATCTCTATTATTCGGCTCAAGAAGAAAAAAAGAGGATTTTGATCAAAAAACAGCAACTCTATTATTCGGCTCAAGAAGAAAAAAAAGAGGATTTTGATCAAAAAACAGCAACTCTATTATTCGGCTCAAGAAAAAAAAGAGGATTTGATCAAAAACAGTAACTCCATTATTCGGCTCAAGAGGAAAAAAAGAGGATTTTGATCAAAAAACAGCAACTCCGTTATTCGGCTCAAGAGAAAAAAAGAGGATTTTGATCAAAAAACAGTAATTCCGTTTTTCGGCTTAAGAGGAAAAAAAAGAGCAGTTTGATCAAAAAAAGAACATCTCTATTATTCGGCTCAAGAAGAAAAAAAAGAGGATTTTCATCAAAAAACAGCAACTCCATTATTCGGCTCAAGAGGAAAAAAAGAGGATTTTATCAGAAAACAGCAATTCCGTTTTCGGCTTAAGAGGAAAAAAAAGAGGATTTGATCAAAAAAGAAGAACTCTATTATTCGGCTCAAGAAGAAAAAAAGAGGATTTTGATCAAAAAACAGCAACTCTATTATTCGGCTCAAGAAGCAAAAAAAGAGGATTTTGATCAAAAAACAGTAATTCCGTTTTTCGGCTTAAGAGGAAAAAAAGAGCAGTTTGATCAAAAAAGAACATCTCTATTATTCGGCTCAAGAAGAAAAAAAGAGGATTTTCATCAAAAAACAGCAACTCCATTATTCGGCTCAAGAGGAAAAAAAAGAGGATTTTGATCAAAAAACAGTAATTCCGTTTTTCGGCTTAAGAGGAAAAAAAGAGGAGTTTGATCAAAAAAGAACATCTCTATTATTCGGCTCAAGAAGAAAAAAAGAGGATTTTCATCAAAAAACAGCAACTCCATTATTCGGCTCAAGAGGAAAAAAAGAGGATTTTGATCAAAAAACAGCAATTCCGTTTTTCGGCTTAAGAGGAAAAAAAGAGAAGTTTGATCAAAAAAGAAGAACTCTATTATTCGGCTCAAGAAGAAAAAAAAGAGGATTTTGATCAAAAAACAGCAACTCCATTATTCGGCTCAAGAGAAAAAAAAGAGGATTTTGATCAAAAAACAGTAATTCCGTTTTTCGGCTTAAGAGGAAAAAAAGAGCAGTTTGATCAAAAAAAGAACATCTCTATTATTCGGCTCAAGAAGAAAAAAAAGAGGATTTGATCAAAAAAAAACAGCAACTCTATTATTCGGCTCAAGAAAAAAAAAGAGGATTTTGATCAAAAAACAGTAATTCCGTTTTTCGGCTTAAGAGGAAAAAAAAGAGCAGTTTGATCAAAAAAAACAACTCTATTATTCGGCTCAAGAAGAAAAAAAAGAGGATTTTGATCAAAAAAAAAAAAGAGCAGTTTGATCAAAAAAGAACATCTCTATTATTCGGCTCAAGAAGAAAAAAAAAGAGGATTTTCATCAAAAAACAGCAACTCCATTATTCGGCTCAAGAGGAAAAAAAGAGGATTTTTATCAGAAAACAGCAATTCCGTTTTTCGGCTTAAGAGGAAAAAGAGAGGAGTTTGATCAAAAAAGAAGAACTCTATTATTCGGCTCAAGAAGAAAAAAAAGAGGATTTTATCAAAAAAACAGCAACTCCATTATTCGGCTCAAGAGGAAAAAAAGAGGATTTTGATCAAAAAACAGTAATTCCGTTTTTCGGCTTAAGAGGAAAAAAAGAGGAGTTTGATCAAAAAAGAACATCTCTATTATTCGGCTCAAGAAGAAAAAAAAGAGGATTTTCATCAAAAAACAGCAACTCCATTATTCGGCTCAAGAGGAAAAAAGAGGATTTTGATCAAAAAACAGCAATTCTATTATTCGGCTCAAGAAGAAAAAAAAAGAGGATTTTCATCAAAAAACAGTATTATTCGGCTCAAGAAGAAAAAAGGATTTTATCAGGATTTTATCATTCGGCTCAAGAAAAAAAGAAAAATTCGGCTCAAGAAAAAAAAAAGAGGATTTTGATCAAAAAACAGTAATTCCGTTTTCGGCTTAAGAGGAAAAAAAAGAGCAGTTTGATCAAAAAAGAACATCTCTATTATTCGGCTCAAGAAGAAAAAAAGAGGATTTTCATCAAAAAACAGTAACTCCATTATTCGGCTCAAGAGGAAAAAAAGAGGATTTTATCAAAAAACAGCAATTCCGTTTTTCGGCTTAAGAGGAAAAAAAGAGAGTTTGATCAAAAAAAGCAATCTCTATTATTCGGCTCAAGAAGAAAAAAAGAGGATTTTCATCAAAAAACAGCAACTCCATTATTCGGCTCAAGAAAAAAAAAGAGGATTTTGATCAAAAAACAGTAATTCCGTTTTTCGGCTTAAGAGGAAAAAAGAGCAGTTTGATCAAAAAAGAACATCTCTATTATTCGGCTCAAGAAGAAAAAAAGAGGATTTTCATCAAAAAACAGCAACTCCATTATTCGGCTCAAGAGGAAAAAAAGAGGATTTTATCAGAAAACAGCAATTCCGTTTTTCGGCTTAAGATGAAAAAAAGAGAAGTTTGATCAAAAAAGAACTTTATTATTCGGCTCAAGAAGAAAAAAAGAGGATTTGATCAAAAAACAGCAACTCCATTATTCGGCTCAAGAGAAAAAAAAAGAGGATTTTGATCAAAAAACAGTAATTCCGTTTTCGGCTTAAGAGGAAAAAAAGAGCAGTTTGATCAAAAAAGAACATCTCTATTATTCGGCTCAAGAAGAAAAAAAAGAGGATTTTCATCAAAAAACAGTAACTCCATTATTCGGCTCAAGAGGAAAAAAAGAGGATTTTTATCAGAAAACAGCAATTCCGTTTTCGGCTTAAGAGGAAAAAAGAGAAGTTTGATCAAAAAAGAAGAACTTTATTATTCGGCTCAAGAAGAAAAAAAGAGGATTTGATCAAAAAACAGCAACTCTATTATTCGGCTCAAGAAGCAAAAAAAGGATTTTGATCAAAAAACAGTAATTCCGTTTTTTGGCTTAAGAGGAAAAAAAGAGCAGTTTGATCAAAAAAAGAACATTATTCGGCTCTCTATTATTCGGCTCAAGAAGAAAAAAAAGAGGATTTTGATCAAAAAACAGCAACTCCATTTTCGGCTTAAGAGGAAAAAAAGGAGTTTGATCAAAAAAAGAACATCTCTATTATTCGGCTCAAGAAGAAAAAAAAGAGGATTTTGATCAAAAAACAGCAACTCCATTATTCGGCTCAAGAGGAAAAAAAGAGGATTTTATCAAAAAACAGCAATTCCGTTTTCGGCTTAAGAGGAAAAAAAGAGCAGTTTGATCAAAAAAAGAAGAACTCTATTATTCGGCTCAAGAAGAAAAAAAAGAGGATTTTGATCAAAAAACAGCAACTCTATTATTCGGCTCAAGAAGATTCGGCTCAAGAAGAAAAAAAAAAAAAGAGGATTTTGATCAAAAAACAGTAATTCCGTTTTTCGGCTTAAGAGGAAAAAAAGAGCAGTTTGATCAAAAAAAGAACATCTCTATTATTCGGCTCAAGAAGAAAAAAAGAGGATTTTCATCAAAAAACAGCAACTCCATTATTCGGCTCAAGAGGAAAAAAAGAGGATTTTATCAAAAAACAGCAATTCCGTTTTTCGGCTTAAGAGGAAAAAAAAGAGAAGTTTGATCAAAAAAAGAACAACTCTATTATTCGGCTCAAGAAGAAAAAAAAGAGGATTTTCATCAAAAAACAGCAACTCCATTATTCGGCTCAAGAGGAAAAAAAGAGGATTTTGATTTTGATCAAGAAAAAAAGAGCAGTTTGATCAAAAAAAGCAACTCTATTATTCGGCTCAAGAAGAAAAAAAAGGATTTTGATCAAAAAACAGAATTCCGTTTTTCGGCTTAAGAGGAAAAAAAGAGCAGTTTGATCAAAAAAAAAAAAGAGCAGTTTGATCAAAACATCTCTATTATTCGGCTCAAGAAGAAAAAAAAGAGGATTTTCATCAAAAAACAGCAACTCCATTATTCGGCTCAAGAGGAAAAAAAAGAGGATTTTTATCAGAAAACAGCAATTCCGTTTTTCGGCTTAAGAGGAAAAAAGAGAAGTTTGATCAAAAAAAGAAGAACTTTATTATTCGGCTCAAGAAGAAAAAAAGAGGATTTTATCAAAAAACAGCAACTCTATTATTCGGCTCAAGAAGAAAAAAAAGGATTTTGATCAAAAAACAGTAATTCCGTTTTTTGGCTTAAGATGAAAAAAGAGCAGTTTGATCAAAAAAGAACATCTCTATTATTCGGCTCAAGAAGAAAAAAAAGAGGATTTTGATCAAAAAACAGCAACTCCATTATTCGGCTCAAGAGGAAAAAAAAGAGGATTTTGATCAAAAAACAGCAATTCCGTTTTCGGCTCAAGAAAAAAAAGAGCAGTTTGATCAAAAAAAGAACATCTCTATTATTCGGCTCAAGAAGAAAAAAAAGAGGATTTTCATCAAAAAACAGCAACTCCATTATTCGGCTCAAGAGGAAAAAAAGAGGATTTTTATCAGAAAACAGCAATTCCGTTTTTCGGCTTAAGAGGAAAAAAGAGGAGTTTGATCAAAAAAGAAGAACTTTATTATTCGGCTCAAGAAGAAAAAAAGAGGATTTTATCAAAAAACAGCAACTCTATTATTCGGCTCAAGAAGAAAAAAAGAGGATTTTGATCAAAAAACAGTAATTCCGTTTTTCGGCTTAAGAGGAAAAAAAGAGCAGTTTGATCAAAAAAGAACATCTCTATTATTCGGCTCAAGAAGAAAAAAAGAGGATTTTCATCAAAAAACAGCAACTCCATTATTCGGCTCAAGAGGAAAAAAAGAGGATTTTTATCAGAAAACAGCAATTCCGTTTTTCGGCTTAAGAGGAAAAAGAGCAGTTTGATCAAAAAAAGAACATCTCTATTATTCGGCTCAAGAAGAAAAAAAGAGGATTTTCATCAAAAAACAGCAACTCCATTATTCGGCTCAAGAGGAAAAAAAGAGGATTTTTATCAAAAAACAGCAATTTCGTTTTTCGGCTTAAGAGGAAAAAAGAGAGAGTTTGATCAAAAAAGAAGAACTCTATTATTCGGCTCAAGAAGAAAAAAAGAGGATTTTGATCAAAAAACAGCAACTCATTATTCGGCTCAAGAAGAAAAAAAGAGGATTTTGATCAAAAAACAGTAATTCCGTTTTTCGGCTTAAGAGGAAAAAAAAGAGCAGTTTGATCAAAAAAAACATCTCTATTATTCGGCTCAAGAAGAAAAAAAAGAGGATTTTCATCAAAAAACAGTAACTCCATTATTCGGCTCAAGAGGAAAAAAAGAGGATTTTTATCAGAAAACAGCAATTCCGTTTTTCGGCTTAAGAGGAAAAAAAGAGGAGTTTGATCAAAAAAGAAGAACTCTATTATTCGGCTCAAGAAGAAAAAAAGAGGATTTTGATCAAAAAACAGCAACTCTATTATTCGGCTCAAGAAGAAAAAAAAGGATTTTGATCAAAAAACAGTAATTCCGTTATTCGGCTCAAGAGGAAAAAAAACAGTAACTCTATTATTCGGCTCAAGAGGAAAAAAAAGAGGATTTTGATCAAAAAACAGTAACTCTATTATTCGGCTCAAGAGGAAAAAAAAGAAAAAAAAACAGGATTTTCGGCTTAAGAGGAAAAAAAGAGCAGTTTGATCAAAAAAGAACATCTCTATTATTCGGCTCAAGAAGAAAAAAAAGAGGATTTTCATCAAAAAACAGTAACTCCATTATTCGGCTCAAGAGGAAAAAAAAGAGGATTTTTATCAGAAAACAGCAATTCCGTTTTCGGCTTAAGAGGAAAAAAAGAGGAGTTTGATCAAAAAAGAAGAACTCTATTATTCGGCTCAAGAAGAAAAAAAGAGGATTTTGATCAAAAAACAGCAACCTATTATTCGGCTCAAGAGGAAAAAAAGAGGATTTTTCAAAAGATTCGGCTCAAGAAAAAAAAGAGGATTTTGATCAAAAAACAGTAATTCCGTTTTTCGGCTTAAGAGGAAAAAAAGAGCAGTTTGATCAAAAAAAAGAACATCTCTATTATTCGGCTCAAGAAGAAAAAAAGAGGATTTTCATCAAAAAACAGTAACTCCATTATTCGGCTCAAGAGGAAAAAAAAGAGGATTTTTATCAGAAAACAGCAATTCCGTTTTCGGCTCAAGAGGAAAAAAAGAGCAGTTTGATCAAAAAAGAACATCTCTATTATTCGGCTCAAGAAGAAAAAAAAGAGGATTTTCATCAAAAAACAGCAACTCCATTATTCGGCTCAAGAGGAAAAAAAGAGAGGATTTTATCAAAAAACAGCAATTCCGTTTTTCGGCTTAAGAGGAAAAAAAGAGCAGTTTGATCAAAAAAAGAACAACTCTATTATTCGGCTCAAGAAGAAAAAAAGAGGATTTTGATCAAAAAACAGCAACTCCATTATTCGGCTCAAGAGGAAAAAAAGAGGATTTTGATCAAAAAACAGTAATTCCGTTTTTCGGCTTAAGAGGAAAAAAAGCAGTTTGATCAAAAAAGAACATCTCTATTATTCGGCTCAAGAAGAAAAAAAGAGGATTTTCATCAAAAAACAGCAACTCCATTATTCGGCTCAAGAGGAAAAAAAGAGGATTTTTATCAGAAAACAGCAATTTCGTTTTTCGGCTTAAGAGGAAAAAGAGAGGAGTTTGATCAAAAAGAAGAACTCTATTATTCGGCTCAAGAAGAAAAAAAGAGGATTTTGATCAAAAAACAGTAATTCCGTTTTTCGGCTTAAGAGGAAAAAAGAGCAGTTTGATCAAAAAAGAACATCTCTATTATTCGGCTCAAGAAGAAAAAAAGAGGATTTTCATCAAAAAACAGTAACTCCATTATTCGGCTCAAGAGGAAAAAAAAGAGGATTTTATCAGAAAACAGCAATTCTTTTCGGCTTAAGAGGAAAAAAAGAGCAGTTTGATCAAAAAAAACATTATTCGGCTCAAGAAGAAAAAAAGAGGATTTTCATCAAAAAACAGCAACTCCATTATTCGGCTCAAGAGGAAAAAAAAGAGGATTTTATCAGAAAACAGCAATTCCGTTTTCGGCTTAAGAGGAAAAAAAGAGAAGTTTGATCAAAAAAGAAGAACTCTATTATTCGGCTCAAGAAGAAAAAAAGAGGATTTGATCAAAAAACAGCAACTCTATTATTCGGCTCAAGAAGAAAAAAAAGAGGATTTTGATCAAAAACAGTAATTCCGTTTTTCGGCTTAAGAGGAAAAAAAGAGCAGTTTGATCAAAAAAGAACATCTCTATTATTCGGCTCAAGAAGAAAAAAAGAGGATTTTCATCAAAAAACAGCAACTCCATTATTCGGCTCAAGAGGAAAAAAAGAGGATTTTATCAAAAAACAGCAATTCCGTTTTTCGGCTTAAGAGGAAAAAAAGAGAGTTTGATCAAAAAAGAAGAACTCTATTATTCGGCTCAAGAAGAAAAAAAGAGGATTTTCATCAAAAAACAGCAACTCCATTATTCGGCTCAAGAGGAAAAAGAGGATTTTGATCAAAAAACAGTAATTCCGTTTTCGGCTTAAGAGGAAAAAAAGAGCAGTTTGATCAAAAAAGAACATCTCTATTATTCGGCTCAAGAAGAAAAAAAAGAGGATTTTCATCAAAAAACAGTAACTCCATTATTCGGCTCAAGAGGAAAAAAAGAGGATTTTATCAGAAAACAGCAATTCCGTTTTCGGCTTAAGAGGAAAAAAAGAGCAGTTTGATCAAAAAAAGAACATCTCTATTATTCGGCTCAAGAAGAAAAAAAAGAGGATTTTCATCAAAAAACAGCAACTCCATTATTCGGCTCAAGAGGAAAAAAAAGGATTTTGATCAAAAAAAACAGTAATTCCGTTTTTCGGCTTAAGAGGAAAAAAAAGAGGAGTTTGATCAAAAAAGAACAACTCTATTATTCGGCTCAAGAAGAAAAAAAGAGGATTTTCATCAAAAAACAGCAACTCTATTATTCGGCTCAAGAGGAAAAAAAAGAGGATTTTGATCAAAAAACAGTAATTCCGTTTTTCGGCTTAAGAGGAAAAAAAGAGCAGTTTGATCAAAAAAAGAACATCTCTATTATTCGGCTCAAGAAGAAAAAAAGAGGATTTTCATCAAAAAACAGCAACTCCATTATTCGGCTCAAGAGGAAAAAAAAGAGGATTTTATCAGAAAACAGCAATTTCGTTTTTCGGCTTAAGATGAAAAAAGAGCAGTTTGATCAAAAAAAGAACATCTCTATTATTCGGCTCAAGAAGAAAAAAAGAGGATTTTCATCAAAAAACAGCAACTCCATTATTCGGCTCAAGAGGAAAAAAAGAGGATTTTTATCAGAAAACAGCAATTCCGTTTTTCGGCTTAAGAGGAAAAAAAGAGAGTTTGATCAAAAAAAGAACTCTCTATTATTCGGCTCAAGAAGAAAAAAAAGAGGATTTTCATCAAAAAACAGCAACTCCATTATTCGGCTCAAGAGGAAAAAAAAGGATTTTGATCAAAAAACAGTAATTCCGTTTTTTTCGGCTTAAGAGAAAAAAGAGGAGTTTGATCAAAAAACAACAACTCTATTATTCGGCTCAAGAAAAAAAAAAGAGGATTTTGATCAAAAAACAGTAATTCCGTTTTTCGGCTTAAGAGGAAAAAAAGAGCAGTTTGATCAAAAAAAGAACATCTCTATTATTCGGCTCAAGAAGAAAAAAAGAGGATTTTCATCAAAAAACAGTAACTCCATTATTCGGCTCAAGAGGAAAAAAAGAGGATTTTATCAAAAAACAGCAATTCCGTTTTCGGCTTAAGAGGAAAAAAAAGAGCAGTTTGATCAAAAAAGAAGAACTCTATTATTCGGCTCAAGAAGAAAAAAAGAGGATTTTGATCAAAAAACAGCAACTCTATTATTCGGCTCAAGAAAAAAAAAAGGATTTTGATCAAAAAACAGTAATTCCGTTTTTCGGCTTAAGATGAAAAAAGAGCAGTTTGATCAAAAAAGAACATCTCTATTATTCGGCTCAAGAAGAAAAAAAAGAGGATTTTCATCAAAAAACAGCAACTCCATTATTCGGCTCAAGAGGAAAAAAAAGAGGATTTTTATCAGAAAACAGCAATTCCGTTTTTCGGCTTAAGAGGAAAAAAAGAGAAGTTTGATCAAAAAGAAGAACTCTATTATTCGGCTCAAGAAGAAAAAAAGAGGATTTTCATCAAAAAACAGCAACTCTATTATTCGGCTCAAGAAGAAAAAAAAAGGATTTTGATCAAAAAACAGTAATTCCATTTTTCGGCTCAAGAGGAAAAAAGGAGTTTGATCAAAAAAGAACAACTCTTTATTCGGCTCAAGAAACAAAAAGAGGATTTTGATCAAAAAACAGTAATTCCGTTTTTCGGCTTAAGAGGAAAAAAAAGAGCAGTTTGATCAAAAAAGAACATCTCTATTATTCGGCTCAAGAAGAAAAAAAAGAGGATTTTCATCAAAAAACAGTAACTCCATTATTCGGCTCAAGAGGAAAAAAAGAGGATTTTTATCAGAAAACAGCAATTCCGTTTTCGGCTTAAGAGGAAAAAAAGAGAAGTTTGATCAAAAAAGAAGAACTCTATTATTCGGCTCAAGAAGAAAAAAAGAGGATTTTGATCAAAAAACAGAACTCTATTATTCGGCTCAAAAAAAAAAAAGAGGATTTTGATCAAAAAACAGTAATTCCGTTTTTCGGCTTAAGAGGAAAAAAAGAGCAGTTTGATCAAAAAAGAACATCTCTATTATTCGGCTCAAGAAGAAAAAAAAGAGGATTTTCATCAAAAAACAGTAACTCCATTATTCGGCTCAAGAGGAAAAAAAGAGGATTTTTATCAGAAAACAGCAATTCCGTTTTCGGCTTAAGAGGAAAAAAAGAGCAGTTTGATCAAAAAAAGAACTCTCTATTATTCGGCTCAAGAAGAAAAAAAGAGGATTTTCATCAAAAAACAGCAACTCCGGCTCATTATTCGGCTCAAGAGGAAAAAAAGAGGATTTTATCAAAAAACAGCAATTCCGTTTTTCGGCTCAAGAGGAAAAAAAGAGGAGTCAAAAAACAGTAATTGATCAAGAAAGAGGAGTTTGATCAAAAAACAGAACTCTATTATTCGGCTCAAGAAGAAAAAAAAGAGGATTTTGATCAAAAAACAGTAACTCCATTATTCGGCTCAAGAGGAAAAAAAAGAGGATTTTGATCAAAAAACAGTAATTCCGTTTTTCGGCTTAAGAGGAAAAAAAAGAGCAGTTTGATCAAAAAAGAACATCTCTATTATTCGGCTCAAGAAGAAAAAAAGAGGATTTTCATCAAAAAACAGTAACTCCATTATTCGGCTCAAGAGGAAAAAAAAGAGGATTTTTATCAGAAAACAGCAATTCCGTTTTCGGCTTAAGAGGAAAAAAAGAGAAGTTTGATCAAAAAAAGAACATCTCTATTATTCGGCTCAAGAAGAAAAAAAGAGGATTTTCATCAAAAAACAGCAACTCCATTATTCGGCTCAAGAGAAAAAAAAGAGGATTTTGATCAAAAAACAGTAATTCCGTTTTTCGGCTTAAGAGGAAAAAAAGAGCAGTTTGATCAAAAAAGAACATCTCTATTATTCGGCTCAAGAAGAAAAAAAGAGGATTTTCATCAAAAAACAGTAACTCCATTATTCGGCTCAAGAGGAAAAAAAGAGGATTTTTATCAGAAAACAGCAATTCCGTTTTTCGGCTTAAGAGGAAAAAAAGAGAAGTTTGATCAAAAAAGAAGAACTTTATTATTCGGCTCAAGAAGAAAAAAAGAGGATTTTGCAACTCATTATTCGGCTCAAGAAGAAAAAAAAGAGGATTTTGATCAAAAACAGTAATTCCGTTTTTCGGCTTAAGAGGAAAAAAAGAGCAGTTTGATCAAAAAAGAACATCTCTATTATTCGGCTCAAGAAGAAAAAAAGAGGATTTTCATCAAAAAACAGCAACTCCATTATTCGGCTCAAGAGGAAAAAAAAGAGGATTTTTATCAGAAAACAGCAATTCCGTTTTTCGGCTTAAGAGGAAAAAAAGAGAAGTTTGATCAAAAAAGAAGAACTCTATTATTCGGCTCAAGAAGAAAAAAAAGAGGATTTTCGGCTCATCAAAAAACAGCAACTCCATTATTCGGCTCAAGAAGAAAAAAAAGAGGATTTTGATCAAAAAACAGTAATTCCGTTTTTCGGCTTAAGAGGAAAAAAAGAGCAGTTTGATCAAAAAAGAACATCTCTATTATTCGGCTCAAGAAGAAAAAAAGAGGATTTTCATCAAAAAACAGCAACTCCATTATTCGGCTCAAGAGGAAAAAAAGAGGATTTTTATCAGAAAACAGCAATTCCGTTTTCGGCTTAAGAGGAAAAAAAGAGGAGTTTGATCAAAAAAGAAGAACTCTATTATTCGGCTCAAGAAGAAAAAAAGAGGATTTTGATCAAAAAACAGCAACTCCATTATTCGGCTCAAGAGAAAAAAAAAGAGGATTTTGATCAAAAAACAGTAATTCCGTTTTTCGGCTTAAGAGGAAAAAAAGAGCAGTTTGATCAAAAAAGAACATCTCTATTATTCGGCTCAAGAAGAAAAAAAGAGGATTTTCATCAAAAAACAGTAACTCCATTATTCGGCTCAAGAGGAAAAAAAAGAGGATTTTTATCAGAAAACAGCAATTCCGTTTTTCGGCTTAAGAGGAAAAAAAGAGCAGTTTGATCAAAAAAAGAACATCTCTATTATTCGGCTCAAGAAGAAAAAAAGAGGATTTTCATCAAAAAACAGCAACTCCATTATTCGGCTCAAGAGGAAAAAAAAGAGGATTTTTATCAGAAAACAGCAATTCCGTTTTTCGGCTTAAGAGGAAAAAAAGAGAAGTTTGATCAAAAAAAGAAGAACTTTATTATTCGGCTCAAGAAGAAAAAAAAAAGGATTTTGATCAAAAAACAGCAACTACATTATTCGGCTCAAGAGAAAAAAAAGAGGATTTTGATCAAAAAACAGTAATTCCGTTTTTTCGGCTTAAGAGGAAAAAAAGAGCAGTTTGATCAAAAAAGAACATCTCTATTATTCGGCTCAAGAAGAAAAAAAGAGGATTTTCATCAAAAAACAGCAACTCCATTATTCGGCTCAAGAGGAAAAAAAGAGGATTTTATCAAAAACAGCAATTCCGTTTTTCGGCTTAAGAGGAAAAAAAGAGAAGTTTGATCAAAAAAAAGAAGAACTCTATTATTCGGCTCAAGAAGAAAAAAAGAGGATTTTGATCAAAAAACAGCAACTCCATTATTCGGCTCAAGAGGAAAAAAAGAGGATTTTGATCAAAAAACAGAATTCTATTATTCGGCTCAAGAAGAAAAAAAGAGGATTTTGATCAAAAAACAACAACTCTATTATTCGGCTCAAGAAGAAAAAAAAGAGGATTTTGATCAAAAAACAGTAATTCCGTTTTTCGGCTTAAGAGGAAAAAAAGAGCAGTTTGATCAAAAAAGAACATCTCTATTATTCGGCTCAAGAAGAAAAAAAGAGGATTTTCATCAAAAAACAGGATTTTATCAGAAAACAGCAATTCAAGAGGAAAAAAAGAGCAGTTTGATCAAAAAAGAACATCTCATTATTCGGCTCAAGAGGAAAAAAAAGAGGATTTTATCAAAAAACAGAAAAAGAGGAAAAAAAGAGGATTTTTATCAAAAAACAGCAATTCCGTTTTTCGGCTTAAGAGGAAAAAAAGAGAAGTTTGATCAAAAAAGAAGAACTTTATTATTCGGCTCAAGAAGAAAAAAAGAGGATTTGATCAAAAAACAGCAACTCTATTATTCGGCTCAAGAGAAAAAAAAGGATTTTGATCAAAAAACAGTAATTCCGTTTTTTGGCTTAAGAAGAAAAAAAAAGAGTTTTGATCAAAAAAAGAACAACTCTATTATTCGGCTCAAGAAGAAAAAAAAGAGGATTTTCATCAAAAAACAGCAACTTTATTCGGCTCATTTTATCAAAAAACAGTAATTCCGTTTTTCGGCTTAAGAGGAAAAAAAAGAGCAGTTTGATCAAAAAAGAACATCTCTATTATTCGGCTCAAGAAGAAAAAAAGAGGATTTTCATCAAAAACAGCAACTCCATTATTCGGCTCAAGAGGAAAAAAAAGAGGATTTTATCAAAAACAGCAATTCCGTTTTTCGGCTTAAGAGGAAAAAAAGAGGAGTTTGATCAAAAAAGAAGAACTCTATTATTCGGCTCAAGAAGAAAAAAAGAGGATTTTGATCAAAAACAGTAATTCCGTTTTTCGGCTTAAGAGGAAAAAAAGAGCAGTTTGATCAAAAAAGAACATCTCTATTATTCGGCTCAAGAAGAAAAAAAGAGGATTTTCATCAAAAAACAGTAACTCCATTATTCGGCTCAAGAGGAAAAAAAAGAGGATTTTTATCAGAAAACAGCAATTCCGTTTTTCGGCTTAAGAGGAAAAAAAGAGAAGTTTGATCAAAAAAAAGAAGAACTTTATTATTCGGCTCAAGAAGAAAAAAAGAGGATTTTGATCAAAAACAGCAACTCCATTATTCGGCTCAAGAGGAAAAAAAGATTTTGATCAGTTTGAAAAAAAAAGAGAATCTCTATTATTCGGCTCAAGAAGAAAAAAAAGAGGATTTTCATCAAAAAACAGCAACTCCATTATTCGGCTCAAGAGGAAAAAAAAGAGGATTTTTATCAGAAAACAGCAATTCCGTTTTTCGGCTTAAGAGGAAAAAAAGAGGAGTTTGATCAAAAAAGAAGAACTCTATTATTCGGCTCAAGAAGAAAAAAAGAGGATTTTGATCAAAAAACAGTAACTCCATTATTCGGCTCAAGAGGAAAAAAAAGCAGTTTGATCAAAAAAGTAATTCTCTATTTTCGGCTTAAGAAGAAAAAAAGAGGAGTTTGATCAAAAAAAGAACTCTCTATTATTCGGCTCAAGAAGAAAAAAAAGAGGATTTTCATCAAAAAACAGTAACTCCATTATTCGGCTCAAGAGGAAAAAAAGAGGATCAAAAAAAGAACATCTCTATTATTCGGCTCAAGAAAAAAAAAAGAGGATTTTCATCAAAAAACAGCAACTCCATTATTCGGCTCAAGAGGAAAAAAAAGAGGATTTTATCAAAAAACAGCAATTTTTTCGGCTTAAGAGGAAAAAAAGAGAAGTTTGATCAAAAAAGAAGAACTTTATTATTCGGCTCAAGAAGAAAAAAAGAGGATTTTGATCAAAAAACAGCAACTCCATTATTCGGCTCAAGAGAAAAAAAAGAGGATTTTGATCAAAAAACAGTAATTCCGTTTTTCGGCTTAAGAGGAAAAAAAGAGCAGTTTGATCAAAAAAAGAACATCTCTATTATTCGGCTCAAGAAGAAAAAAAGAGGATTTTCATCAAAAAACAGCAACTCCATTATTCGGCTCAAGAGGAAAAAAAAGAGGATTTTTATCAGAAAACAGCAATTCCGTTTTTCGGCTTAAGAGGAAAAAAAGAGAAGTTTGATCAAAAAAAAGAACTTTATTATTCGGCTCAAGAAGAAAAAAAGAGGATTTTGATCAAAAAACAGCAACTCCATTATTCGGCTCAAGAGGAAAAAAAGAGGATTTTGATCAAAAAACAGTAATTCCGTTTTTCGGCTTAAGAGGAAAAAAAGAGCAGTTTGATCAAAAAAGAACATCTCTATTATTCGGCTCAAGAAGAAAAAAAAGAGGATTTTCATCAAAAAACAGTAACTCCATTATTCGGCTCAAGAGGAAAAAAAAGAGGATTTTTATCAGAAAACAGCAATTCCGTTTTTCGGCTTAAGAGGAAAAAAAGAGGAGTTTGATCAAAAAGAAGAACTCTATTATTCGGCTCAAGAAGAAAAAAAGAGGATTTTGATCAAAAAACAGTAACTCCATTATTCGGCTCAAGAGGAAAAAAAGTGCAGTTTGATCAAAAAAGAACAACTCTATTATTCGGCTCAAGAAGAAAAAAAGAGGATTTTGATCAAAAAACAGCAACTCCATTATTCGGCTCAAGAGGAAAAAAAAGGGATTTTGATCAAAAAACAGTAATTCCGTTTTTCGGCTTAAGAGGAAAAAAAGAGCAGTTTGATCAAAAAAGAACATCTCTATTATTCGGCTCAAGAAGAAAAAAAAGAGGATTTTCATCAAAAAACAGCAACTCCATTATTCGGCTCAAGAGGAAAAAAAGAGGATTTTTATCAGAAAACAGCAATTCCGTTTTCGGCTTAAGAGGAAAAAAAGAGAAGTTTGATCAAAAAAGAAGAACTCTATTATTCGGCTCAAGAAGAAAAAAAGAGGATTTTCATCAAAAAACAGCAACTCCATTATTCGGCTCAAGAGGAAAAAAAAGAGGATTTTGATCAAAAAACAGTAATTCCGTTTTCGGCTTAAGAGGAAAAAAAGAGCAGTTTGATCAAAAAAGAACATCTCTATTATTCGGCTCAAGAAGAAAAAAAGAGGATTTTCATCAAAAAACAGCAACTCCATTATTCGGCTCAAGAGGAAAAAAAAGAGGATTTTATCAAAAAACAGCAATTCTTTTCGGCTTAAGAGGAAAAAAAGAGGAGTTTGATCAAAAAAGAACATCTCTATTATTCGGCTCAAGAAGAAAAAAAGAGGATTTTGATCAAAAAACAGCAACTCCATTATTCGGCTCAAGAGAAAAAAAAAGAGGATTTTGATCAAAAAACAGTAATTCCGTTTTTCGGCTTAAGAGGAAAAAAAGAGCAGTTTGATCAAAAAAGAACATCTCTATTATTCGGCTCAAGAAGAAAAAAAGAGGATTTTCATCAAAAAACAGTAACTCCATTATTCGGCTCAAGAGGAAAAAAAAGAGGATTTTTATCAGAAAACAGCAATTCCGTTTTTCGGCTTAAGAGGAAAAAAGAGAGGAGTTTGATCAAAAAAGAAGAACTCTATTATTCGGCTCAAGAAGAAAAAAAGAGGATTTTGATCAAAAAACAGCAACTCTATTATTCGGCTCAAGAAGAAAAAAAAAGAGGATTTTGATCAAAAAACAGTAATTCCGTTTTTCGGCTTAAGAGGAAAAAAAGAGCAGTTTGATCAAAAAAGAACATCTCTATTATTCGGCTCAAGAAGAAAAAAAGAGGATTTTCATCAAAAAACAGTAACTCCATTATTCGGCTCAAGAGGAAAAAAAGAGGATTTTTATCAGAAAACAGCAATTCCGTTTTTCGGCTTAAGAGGAAAAAAAGAGCAGTTTGATCAAAAAAAGAACATCTCTATTATTCGGCTCAAGAAGAAAAAAAGAGGATTTTCATCAAAAAACAGCAACTCCATTATTCGGCTCAAGAGGAAAAAAAGAGGATTTTTATCAGAAAACAGCAATTCCGTTTTTCGGCTTAAGAGGAAAAAAAGAGAAGTTTGATCAAAAAAGAAGAACTTTATTATTCGGCTCAAGAAGAAAAAAAAAAGGATTTTGATCAAAAACAGCAACTCCATTATTCGGCTCAAGAAAAAAAAAAGGATTTTGATCAAAAACAGTAATTCCGTTTTTCGGCTTAAGAGGAAAAAAAGAGCAGTTTGATCAAAAAAGAACATCTCTATTATTCGGCTCAAGAAGAAAAAAAAGAGGATTTTCATCAAAAAACAGTAACTCCATTATTCGGCTCAAGAGGAAAAAAAAGAGGATTTTTATCAGAAAACAGCAATTCCGTTTTTCGGCTTAAGAGGAAAAAAAGAGCAGTTTGATCAAAAAAAACATCTCTATTATTCGGCTCAAGAAGAAAAAAAGAGGATTTTCATCAAAAAACAGCAACTCCATTATTCGGCTCAAGAGGAAAAAAAAGAGGATTTTTATCAGAAAACAGCAATTCCGTTTTTCGGCTTAAGAGGAAAAAAAGAGAAGTTTGATCAAAAAAAAAAAGAATCAAAAAACAGCAATTCGGCTCGGCTCAAGAAGAAAAAAAGAGGATTTGATCAAAAAACAGCAACTCTATTATTCGGCTCAAGAAGCAAAAAAAAGGATTTTGATCAAAAAACAGCAAAGAGGAAAAAAAAAGAGGATTTTGATCAAAAAACAGTTTCCGTTTTTCGGCTTAAGAGGAAAAAAAGAGCAGTTTGATCAAAAAAAGAACATCTCTATTATTCGGCTCAAGAAGAAAAAAAAGAGGATTTTCATCAAAAAACAGCAACTCCATTATTCGGCTCAAGAGGAAAAAAAAAGAGGATTTTATCAAAAAACAGCAATTCTTCGGCTCAAGAGGAAAAAAAGAGGAGTTTGATCAAAAAAAGAACTTTATTATTCGGCTCAAGAAGAAAAAGAGAGGAGTTTGATCAAAAAGAAGAACTCTATTATTCGGCTCAAGAAGAAAAAAAGAGGATTTTGATCAAAAAACAGTAATTCCGTTTTTCGGCTTAAGAGGAAAAAAAGAGCAGTTTGATCAAAAAAGAACATCTCTATTATTCGGCTCAAGAAGAAAAAAAGAGGATTTTCATCAAAAAACAGTAACTCCATTATTCGGCTCAAGAGGAAAAAAAGAGGATTTTTATCAGAAAACAGCAATTCCGTTTTTCGGCTTAAGAGGAAAAAAAGAGCAGTTTGATCAAAAAAGAACAACTCTATTATTCGGCTCAAGAAGAAAAAAAGAGGATTTTCATCAAAAAACAGCAACTCCATTATTCGGCTCAAGAGGAAAAAAAAGAGGATTTTGATCAAAAAACAGTAATTCCGTTTTTCGGCTTAAGATGAAAAAAAAGAGCAGTTTGATCAAAAAAAGAACTCTATTATTCGGCTCAAGAAGAAAAAAAGAGGATTTTGATCAAAAAACAGTAACTCCATTATTCGGCTCAAGAGGAAAAAAAAAGGATTTTGATCAAAAAACAGTAATTCCGTTTTTCGGCTTAAGAGGAAAAAAAGAGCAGTTTGATCAAAAAAGAACATCTCTATTATTCGGCTCAAGAAGAAAAAAAAGAGGATTTTCATCAAAAAACAGCAACTCCATTATTCGGCTCAAGAGGAAAAAAAAAGAGGATTTTTATCAAAAACAGCAATTCCGTTTTTCGGCTTAAGAGGAAAAAAAGAGAAGTTTGATCAAAAAAGAACATCTCTATTATTCGGCTCAAGAAGAAAAAAAAGAGGATTTTGATCAAAAAACAGCAACTCCATTATTCGGCTCAAGAGAAAAAAAAGAGGATTTTGATCAAAAAACAGTAATTCCGTTTTTCGGCTTAAGAGGAAAAAAAGAGCAGTTTGATCAAAAAAGAACATCTCTATTATTCGGCTCAAGAAGAAAAAAAGAGGATTTTCATCAAAAAACAGCAACTCCATTATTCGGCTCAAGAGGAAAAAAAGAGGATTTTTATCAGAAAACAGCAATTCCGTTTTTCGGCTTAAGAGGAAAAAAAGAGAAGTTTGATCAAAAAAGAAGAACTTTATTATTCGGCTCAAGAAGAAAAAAAGAGGATTTTGATCAAAAAACAGCAACTCCATTATTCGGCTCAAGAGAAAAAAAAAGAGGATTTTGATCAAAAACAGTAATTCCGTTTTTCGGCTTAAGAGGAAAAAAAGAGCAGTTTGATCAAAAAAGAACATCTCTATTATTCGGCTCAAGAAGAAAAAAAGAGGATTTTCATCAAAAAACAGTAACTCCATTATTCGGCTCAAGAGGAAAAAAAGAGGATTTTATCAAAAACAGCAATTCCGTTTTTCGGCTTAAGAGGAAAAAAAGAGAAGTTTGATCAAAAAAGAACAACTCTATTATTCGGCTCAAGAAGAAAAAAAAGAGGATTTTCATCAAAAAACAGCAACTCCATTATTCGGCTCAAGAGGAAAAAAAAGAGGATTTTGATCAAAAAACAGTAATTCCGTTTTTCGGCTTAAGAGGAAAAAAAGAGCAGTTTGATCAAAAAAGAACATCTCTATTATTCGGCTCAAGAAGAAAAAAAGAGGATTTTGATCAAAAAACAGCAACTCCATTATTCGGCTCAAGAGGAAAAAAAGAGGATTTTGATCAAAAAACAGTAATTCCGTTTTTCGGCTTAAGAGGAAAAAAAGAGCAGTTTGATCAAAAAAAGAACATCTCTATTATTCGGCTCAAGAAGAAAAAAAGAGGATTTTCATCAAAAAACAGCAACTCCATTATTCGGCTCAAGAGGAAAAAAAGAGGATTTTTATCAGAAAACAGCAATTCCGTTTTTCGGCTTAAGAGGAAAAAAAGAGAGGAGTTTGATCAAAAAGAAGAACTCTAGTATTCGGCTCAAGAAGAAAAAAAGAGGATTTTGATCAAAAAACAGCAACTCCATTATTCGGCTCAAGAGGAAAAAAAAGGGATTTTGATCAAAAACAGTAATTCCGTTTTTCGGCTTAGAGAAAAAAAGAGCAGTTTGATCAAAAAAGAACATCTCTATTATTCGGCTCAAGAAGAAAAAAAGAGGATTTTGATCAAAAAACAGTAATTCCGTTTTTCGGCTTAAGAGGAAAAAAAGAGCAGTTTGATCAAAAAAGAACATCTCTATTATTCGGCTCAAGAAGAAAAAAAGAGGATTTTCATCAAAAAACAGTAACTCCATTATTCGGCTCAAGAGGAAAAAAAAGAGGATTTTTATCAGAAAACAGCAATTCCGTTTTTCGGCTTAAGAGGAAAAAAGAGCAGTTTGATCAAAAAAAGAACAACTCTATTATTCGGCTCAAGAAGAAAAAAAGAGGATTTTCATCAAAAACAGCAACTCCATTATTCGGCTCAAGAGGAAAAAAAAGAGGATTTTGATCAAAAAACAGTAATTCCGTTTTTCGGCTTAAGAGGAAAAAAAGAGCAGTTTGATCAAAAAAGAACATCTCTATTATTCGGCTCAAGAAGAAAAAAAGAGGATTTTCATCAAAAAACAGTAACTCCATTATTCGGCTCAAGAGGAAAAAAAGAGGATTTTTATCAGAAAACAGCAATTCCGTTTTTCGGCTTAAGAGGAAAAAAAGAGAAGTTTGATCAAAAAAGAAGAACTTTATTATTCGGCTCAAGAAGAAAAAAAGAGGATTTTTATCAAAAAACAGCAACTCCATTATTCGGCTCAAGAGGAAAAAAAGGATTTTGATCAAAAAACAGTAATTCCGTTTTTCGGCTTAAGAGGAAAAAAAAGAGCAGTTTGATCAAAAAAAGAACATCTCTATTATTCGGCTCAAGAAGAAAAAAAGAGGATTTTCATCAAAAAACAGTAACTCCATTATTCGGCTCAAGAGGAAAAAAAGAGGATTTTATCAAAAAACAGCAATTCTCGGCTTATTATTCGGCTCAAGAAGAAAAAAAGGAGGATTTTGATCAAAAAAGAAAACTCCATTATTCGGCTCAAGAGGAAAAAAAGAGGATTTTGATCAAAAAACAGTAATTCCGTTTTTCGGCTTAAGAGGAAAAAAAGAGCAGTTTGATCAAAAAAGAACATCTCTATTATTCGGCTCAAGAAGAAAAAAAGAGGATTTTGATCAAAAAACAGCAACTCCATTATTCGGCTCAAGAGGAAAAAAAAGAGGATTTTGATCAAAAAACAGTAATTCCGTTTTCGGCTTAAGAGGAAAAAAAGAGCAGTTTGATCAAAAAAGAACATCTCTATTATTCGGCTCAAGAAGAAAAAAAGAGGATTTTCATCAAAAAACAGCAACTCCATTATTCGGCTCAAGAGGAAAAAAAGAGGATTTTATCAGAAAACAGCAATTCCGTTTTCGGCTCAAGATGAAAAAAAGAGAAGTTTGATCAAAAAAGAACTCTCTATTATTCGGCTCAAGAAGAAAAAAAGAGGATTTGATCAAAAAACAGCAACTCTATTATTCGGCTCAAGAAGCAAAAAAAGGATTTTGATCAGATTTTGATCAAAAAACAGTTTCCAAAAAAGAACATCTCTATTATTCGGCTCAAGAAGAAAAAAAGAGGATTTTGATCAAAAAAAGTAACTCCATTATTCGGCTCAAGAAGAAAAAAAGAGGATTTTGATCAAAAAACAGTAATTCCGTTTTTCGGCTTAAGAGGAAAAAAAGAGCAGTTTGATCAAAAAAGAACATCTCTATTATTCGGCTCAAGAAGAAAAAAAGAGGATTTTCATCAAAAAACAGTAACTCCATTATTCGGCTCAAGAGGAAAAAAAGAGGATTTTTATCAGAAAACAGCAATTCCGTTTTTCGGCTTAAGAGGAAAAAAAGAGAGAGTTTGATCAAAAAAGAAGAACTTTATTATTCGGCTCAAGAAGAAAAAAAAGAGGATTTTGATCAAAAAACAGCAACTCCATTATTCGGCTCAAGAGGAAAAAAAAGAGGATTTTGATCAAAAAACAGTAATTCCGTTTTTCGGCTTAAGAGGAAAAAAAGAGCAGTTTGATCAAAAAAGAACATCTCTATTATTCGGCTCAAGAAGAAAAAAAGAGGATTTTCATCAAAAAACAGTAACTCCATTATTCGGCTCAAGAGGAAAAAAAAGAGGATTTTCATCAAAAAACAGCAATTCCGTTTTTCGGCTTAAGAGGAAAAAAGAGGAGTTTGATCAAAAAAAGAACATCTCTATTATTCGGCTCAAGAAGAAAAAAAAGGATTTTGATCAAAAAACAGCAACTCCATTATTCGGCTCAAGAGGAAAAAAAGAGGATTTGATCAAAAACAGTAATTCCGTTTTTCGGCTTAAGAAAAAAAAGAGCAGTTTGATCAAAAAAGAACATCTCTATTATTCGGCTCAAGAAGAAAAAAAAGAGGATTTTCATCAAAAAACAGCAACTCCATTATTCGGCTCAAGAGGAAAAAAAGGAGGAATTTTTTTTCGGCTTATCAAGAAGAAAAAAAGAGGATTTTGATCAAAAAACAGCAACTCCATTATTCGGCTCAAGAGAAAAAAAAGAGGATTTTGATCAAAAAACAGTAATTCCGTTTTTCGGCTTAAGAGGAAAAAAAGAGCAGTTTGATCAAAAAAGAACATCTCTATTATTCGGCTCAAGAAGAAAAAAAGAGGATTTTCATCAAAAAACAGTAACTCCATTATTCGGCTCAAGAGGAAAAAAAGAGGATTTTTATCAGAAAACAGCAATTCCGTTTTTCGGCTTAAGAGGAAAAAAGAGAAGTTTGATCAAAAAAGAACAACTCTATTATTCGGCTCAAGAAGAAAAAAAGAGGATTTTGATCAAAAAACAGCAACTCCATTATTCGGCTCAAGAGGAAAAAAAGAGGATTTTGATCAAAAAACAGTAATTCCGTTTTTCGGCTTAAGAGGAAAAAAAGAGCAGTTTGATCAAAAAAAACATCTCTATTATTCGGCTCAAGAAGAAAAAAAAGGATTTTGATCAAAAAACAGTAATTCCGTTTTTCGGCTTAAGAGGAAAAAAAGAGCAGTTTGATCAAAAAACAACATCTCTATTATTCGGCTCAAGAAGAAAAAAAGAGGATTTTCATCAAAAAACAGTAACTCCATTATTCGGCTCAAGAGGAAAAAAAGAGGATTTTTATCAGAAAACAGCAATTCCGTTTTTCGGCTTAAGAGGAAAAAAAGAGAAGTTTGATCAAAAAAGAAGAACTTTATTATTCGGCTCAAGAAGAAAAAAAGAGGATTTTATCAAAAAACAGCAACTCTATTATTCGGCTCAAGAAGAAAAAAAGGATTTTGATCAAAAAACAGCAATTTGATCAAAAACAGTAATTCCGTTTTTCGGCTTAAGAGGAAAAAAAGAGCAGTTTGATCAAAAAAGAACATCTCTATTATTCGGCTCAAGAAGAAAAAAAGAGGATTTGATCAAAAAACAGCAACTCCATTATTCGGCTCAAGAGAAAAAAAAAAGAGGATTTTGATCAAAAACAGTAATTCCGTTTTTCGGCTTAAGAGGAAAAAAAGAGCAGTTTGATCAAAAAAGAACATCTCTATTATTCGGCTCAAGAAGAAAAAAAGAGGATTTTCATCAAAAAACAGCAACTCCATTATTCGGCTCAAGAGGAAAAAAAAGAGGATTTTTATCAGAAAACAGCAATTCCGTTTTTCGGCTTAAGAGGAAAAAAAGAGGAGTTTGATCAAAAAAGAAGAACTCTATTATTCGGCTCAAGAAGAAAAAAAGAGGATTTTCATCAAAAAACAGCAACTCCATTATTCGGCTCAAGAGGAAAAAAAAAAGAGGATTTTGATCAAAAAACAGCAATTCCGTTTTCGGCTTAAGAGGAAAAAAAGAGCAGTTTGATCAAAAAAGAACATCTCTATTATTCGGCTCAAGAAGAAAAAAAAGAGGATTTTCATCAAAAAACAGCAACTCCATTATTCGGCTCAAGAGGAAAAAAAAGAGGATTTTTATCAGAAAACAGCAATTCCGTTTTTCGGCTTAAGAGGAAAAAAAGAGAAGTTTGATCAAAAAAAAAAAGAAGAACTTAATTATTCGGCTCAAGAAGAAAAAAAGAGGATTTGATCAAAAAACAGCAACTCTATTATTCGGCTCAAGAGAAAAAAAAGAGGATTTTGATCAAAAAACAGTAATTCCGTTTTTCGGCTTAAGAGGAAAAAAAGAGCAGTTTGATCAAAAAAGAACATCTCTATTATTCGGCTCAAGAAGAAAAAAAAGAGGATTTTCATCAAAAAACAGTAACTCCATTATTCGGCTCAAGAGGAAAAAAAAGAGGATTTTTATCAGAAAACAGCAATTCCGTTTTTCGGCTTAAGAGGAAAAAAAGAGAAGTTTGATCAAAAAAGAAGAACTTTATTATTCGGCTCAAGAAGAAAAAAAGAGGATTTGATCAAAAACAGCAACTCTATTATTCGGCTCAAGAAGAAAAAAAGAGGATTTTGATCAAAAAACAGTAATTCCGTTTTTCGGCTTAAGAGGAAAAAAGAGCAGTTTGATCAAAAAAGAACATCTCTATTATTCGGCTCAAGAAGAAAAAAAGAGGATTTTCATCAAAAAACAGTAACTCCATTATTCGGCTCAAGAGGAAAAAAAGAGGATTTTTATCAGAAAACAGCAATTCCGTTTTTCGGCTTAAGAGGAAAAAAAGAGGAGTTTGATCAAAAAGAAGAACTCTATTATTCGGCTCAAGAAGAAAAAAAAGAGGATTTTGATCAAAAAACAGCAACAACTCTATTATTCGGCTCAAGAAGAAAAAAAGAGGATTTTGATCAAAAACAAAAAAGATTTTGATCAACTCTATTATTCGGCTCAAGAAGAAAAAAAAGAGGATTTTGATCAAAAAACAGTCTAATTCGGCTCAAGAAAAAAAAAGAGGATTTTGATCAAAAAACAGTTTTTTTTCGGCTTAAGAGGAAAAAAAGAGCAGTTTGATCAAAAAAGAACATCTCTATTATTCGGCTCAAGAAGAAAAAAAAGAGGATTTTCATCAAAAAACAGCAACTCCATTATTCGGCTCAAGAGGAAAAAAAAGAGGATTTTGATCAAAAAACAGTAATTCCGTTTTTCGGCTTAAGAGGAAAAAAGAGCAGTTTGATCAAAAAAGAACATCTCTATTATTCGGCTCAAGAAGAAAAAAAGAGGATTTTCATCAAAAAACAGCAACTCCATTATTCGGCTCAAGAGGAAAAAAAGAGGATTTTTATCAGAAAACAGCAATTCCGTTTTTCGGCTTAAGAGGAAAAAAAGAGAAGTTTGATCAAAAAAGAAGAACTTTATTATTCGGCTCAAGAAGAAAAAAAGAGGATTTTGATCAAAAAACAGCAACTCTATTATTCGGCTCAAGAAGCAAAAAAAGAGGATTTTGATCAAAAAACAGTAATTCCGTTTTTCGGCTTAAGAGGAAAAAAAGAGCAGTTTGATCAAAAAAGAACATCTCTATTATTCGGCTCAAGAAGAAAAAAAGAGGATTTTCATCAAAAAACAGCAACTCCATTATTCGGCTCAAGAGGAAAAAAAAGAGGATTTTTATCAGAAAACAGCAATTCTATTTTTCGGCTTAAGAGGAAAAAAGAGCAGTTTGATCAAAAAAGAACAATTCTATTATTCGGCTCAAGAAAAAAAAGAGGACAAAAAAGAACAACTCTATTATTCGGCTCAAGAAGAAAAAAAAGAGGATTTTATCAAAAAACAGCAACTCCATTATTCGGCTCAAGAGGAAAAAAAGAGGATTTTGATCAAAAACAGCAATTTCTATTATTCGGCTTAAGAAGAAAAAAAGAGGATTTTGATCAAAAAGAAGAACTCTATTATTCGGCTCAAGAAGAAAAAAAGAGGATTTTGATCAAAAACAGTAATTCCGTTTTCGGCTTAAGAGGAAAAAAAGAGCAGTTTGATCAAAAAAGAACATCTCTATTATTCGGCTCAAGAAGAAAAAAAGAGGATTTTCATCAAAAAACAGTAACTCCATTATTCGGCTCAAGAGGAAAAAAAAGAGGATTTTTATCAGAAAACAGCAATTCCGTTTTTCGGCTTAAGAGGAAAAAAAGAGCAGTTTGATCAAAAAAGAACATCTCTATTATTCGGCTCAAGAAGAAAAAAAAGAGGATTTTCATCAAAAAACAGCAACTCCATTATTCGGCTCAAGAGGAAAAAAAGAGGATTTTTATCAGAAAACAGCAATTCCGTTTTCGGCTTAAGAGGAAAAAAAGAGAAGTTTGATCAAAAAAGAAGAACTCTATTATTCGGCTCAAGAAGAAAAAAAGAGGATTTTCATCAAAAAACAGTAACTCCATTATTCGGCTCAAGAGGAAAAAAAGAGATTTTGATCAAAAACAGCAAATTCGTTTTTCGGCTTAAGAAAAAAAAGAGGAGTTTGATCAAAAAGAAGAACTCTATTATTCGGCTCAAGAAGAAAAAAAAGAGGATTTTGATCAAAAAACAGTAATTCCGTTTTTCGGCTTAAGAGGAAAAAAAGAGCAGTTTGATCAAAAAAGAACATCTCTATTATTCGGCTCAAGAAGAAAAAAAGAGGATTTTCATCAAAAAACAGTAACTCCATTATTCGGCTCAAGAGGAAAAAAAGAGGATTTTTATCAGAAAACAGCAATTCCGTTTTTCGGCTTAAGAGGAAAAAAAGAGGAGTTTGATCAAAAAAGAAGAACTCTATTATTCGGCTCAAGAAGAAAAAAAGAGGATTTTGATCAAAAAACAGCAACTCCATTATTCGGCTCAAGAAGAAAAAAAGAGGATTTTGATCAAAAACAGTAATTCCGTTTTTCGGCTTAAGA
The DNA here is from genome assembly GCF_004210375.1 of Tachypleus tridentatus. NCBI lineage: Eukaryota > Metazoa > Arthropoda > Merostomata > Xiphosura > Limulidae > Tachypleus > Tachypleus tridentatus. The sequence continues at coordinate 123,170,407 of NC_134833.1, forward strand.
GAAAAAAAGAGCAGTTTGATCAAAAAAGAACATCTCTATTATTCGGCTCAAGAAGAAAAAAAGAGGATTTTCATCAAAAAACAGCAACTCCATTATTCGGCTCAAGAGGAAAAAAAAGAGGATTTTTATCAGAAAACAGCAATTCCGTTTTTCGGCTTAAGAGGAAAAAAAGAGCAGTTTGATCAAAAAAAGAACATCTCTATTATTCGGCTCAAGAAGAAAAAAAGAGGATTTTCATCAAAAAACAGCAACTCCATTATTCGGCTCAAGAGCTTTTTTCGGCTTAAGAAAAAAAAGAGGCTCAAGAAAAAAAAAGAGGATTTGAGGATTTTGATCAAAAAATCAGAAATTCCGTTTTTCGGCTTAAGAGGAAAAAAAGAGAGAGTTTGATCAAAAAACAGAACATTCGGCTCAAGAAGAAAAAAAAGAGGATTTTTCAAAAAACAGCAACTCCATTATTCGGCTCAAGAGGAAAAAAAAGAGGATTTTGATCAAAAACAGTAATTCCGTTTTTCGGCTTAAGAGGAAAAAAAAGAGCAGTTTGATCAAAAAAAGAACATCTCTATTATTCGGCTCAAGAAGAAAAAAAAGAGGATTTTCATCAAAAAACAGTAACTCCATTATTCGGCTCAAGAGGAAAAAAAGAGGATTTTTATCAGAAAACAGCAATTCCGTTTTTCGGCTTAAGAGGAAAAAAAGAGGAGTTTGATCAAAAAAGAACTTTATTATTCGGCTCAAGAAGAAAAAAAGAGGATTTTGATCAAAAAACAGCAAAAATTATTCGGCTCAAGAGGAAAAAAAGAGTTTGATCAAAAACAGTAATTCTATTATTCGGCTTAAGAGGAAAAAAAAGAGGAGTTTGATCAAAAAACAACAACTCTATTATTCGGCTCAAGAAGAAAAAAAGAGGATTTTGATCAAAAACAGTAATTCCGTTTTTCGGCTTAAGAGGAAAAAAAGAGCAGTTTGATCAAAAAAGAACATCTCTATTATTCGGCTCAAGAAGAAAAAAAGAGGATTTTCATCAAAAAACAGTAACTCCATTATTCGGCTCAAGAGGAAAAAAAGAGGATTTTTATCAGAAAACAGCAATTCCGTTTTTCGGCTTAAGAGGAAAAAAAGAGCAGTTTGATCAAAAAAAGAACTCTCTATTATTCGGCTCAAGAAGAAAAAAAAGAGGATTTTCATCAAAAAACAGCAACTCCATTATTCGGCTCAAGAGGAAAAAAAAGAGGATTTTGATCAAAAAACAGTAATTCCGTTTTTCGGCTTAAGAGGAAAAAAAGAGCAGTTTGATCAAAAAAGAACATTTATTATTCGGCTCAAGAAGAAAAAAAAGAGGATTTTCATCAAAAAACAGCAACTCCATTATTCGGCTCAAGAGGAAAAAAAAACAGAGGATTTTTTATCAAAAAACAGCAATTCTATTTTTCGGCTTAAGAGGAAAAAGAGAGGAGTTTGATCAAAAAAAAGAACTCTATTATTCGGCTCAAGAAGAAAAAAAGAGGATTTTGATCAAAAACAGTAATTCCGTTTTTCGGCTTAAGAGGAAAAAAAGAGCAGTTTGATCAAAAAAGAACATCTCTATTATTCGGCTCAAGAAGAAAAAAAGAGGATTTTCATCAAAAAACAGTAACTCCATTATTCGGCTCAAGAGGAAAAAAAGAGGATTTTTATCAGAAAACAGCAATTCCGTTTTTCGGCTTAAGAGGAAAAAAAGAGAAGTTTGATCAAAAAAAGAACAACTCTATTATTCGGCTCAAGAAGAAAAAAAGAGGATTTTCATCAAAAACAGCAACTCCATTATTCGGCTCAAGAGGAAAAAAAAGAGGATTTTGATCAAAAAACAGTAATTCCGTTTTTCGGCTTAAGAGGAAAAAAAGAGCAGTTTGATCAAAAAAGAACATCTCTATTATTCGGCTCAAGAAGAAAAAAAGAGGATTTTCATCAAAAAACAGCAACTCCATTATTCGGCTCAAGAGGAAAAAAAGAGGATTTTATCAAAAAACAGCAATTCCGTTTTCGGCTTAAGAGGAAAAAAAGAGCAGTTTGATCAAAAAAAAGAGGATTTTATCAAAAAGAACTATTATTCGGCTCAAGAAGAAAAAAAGAGGATTTGATCTCTCAAGAAGAAAAAAAAGAGGATTTTCATTATTCGGCTCAAGAAGAAAAAAAGAGGATTTTGATCAAAAAACAGCAACTCTATTATTCGGCTCAAGAAGAAAAAAAAAGGATTTTCATCAAAAAACAGCAACTCTATTATTCGGCTCAAGAGGAAAAAAAAGAGGATTTTATCAAAAAACAGCAATTCCGTTTTCGGCTTAAGAGGAAAAAAAAGAGCAGTTTGATCAAAAAAGAACATCTCTATTATTCGGCTCAAGAAGAAAAAAAGAGGATTTTCATCAAAAAACAGCAACTCCATTATTCGGCTCAAGAGGAAAAAAAAGAGGATTTTGATCAAAAAACAGTAATTCCGTTTTTCGGCTTAAGAGGAAAAAAAGAGCAGTTTGATCAAAAAAGAACATCTCTATTATTCGGCTCAAGAAGAAAAAAAGAGGATTTTGATCAAAAAACAGTAACTCCATTATTCGGCTCAAGAGAAAAAAAGAGGATTTTGATCAAAAACAGTTTCCGTTTTTCGGCTCAAGAGGAAAAAAAGAGCAGTTTGATCAAAAAAGAACATCTCTATTATTCGGCTCAAGAAGAAAAAAAAGAGGATTTTCATCAAAAAACAGCAACTCCATTATTCGGCTCAAGAGGAAAAAAGAGGATTTTTATCAGAAAACAGCAATTCCGTTTTTCGGCTTAAGAGGAAAAAAAGAGAAGTTTGATCAAAAAAGAACAACTCTATTATTCGGCTCAAGAAGAAAAAAAGAGGATTTTCATCAAAAAACAGCAACTCCATTATTCGGCTCAAGAGGAAAAAAAAGAGGATTTTGATCAAAAAACAGCAATTCCGTTTTTCGGCTTAAGAGGAAAAAAGAGCAGTTTGATCAAAAAAGAACAACTCTATTATTCGGCTCAAGAAGAAAAAAGAGGATTTTGATCAAAAAACAGCAACTCCATTATTCGGCTCAAGAGAAAAAAAAATTGGATTTTGATCAAAAAACTCTATTATTCGGCTCAAGAGAAAAAAAAAGAGGATTTTGATCAAAAAACAGTAATTCCGTTTTTCGGCTTAAGAGGAAAAAAAGAGCAGTTTGATCAAAAAAGAACATCTCTATTATTCGGCTCAAGAAGAAAAAAAGAGGATTTTCATCAAAAAACAGCAACTCCATTATTCGGCTCAAGAGGAAAAAAAGAGGATTTTTATCAGAAAACAGCAATTCCGTTTTTCGGCTTAAGAGGAAAAAAGAGAGGAGTTTGATCAAAAAGAAGAACTCTCTATTATTCGGCTCAAGAAGAAAAAAAGAGGATTTTGATCAAAAAACAGCAACTTTATTCGGCTCAAGAGGAAAAAAAGAGGATTTTGATCAAAAAACAGCTTTTTCGGCTTAAGAGGAAAAAAAGAGCAGTTTGATCAAAAAAGAACATCTCTATTATTCGGCTCAAGAAGAAAAAAAGAGGATTTTCATCAAAAAACAGCAACTCCATTATTCGGCTCAAGAGGAAAAAAAGAGGATTTTTATCAGAAAACAGCAATTCCGTTTTTCGGCTTAAGAGGAAAAAAAGAGAAGTTTGATCAAAAAAGAACATCTCTATTATTCGGCTCAAGAAGAAAAAAAAGAGGATTTTCATCAAAAAACAGCAACTCCATTATTCGGCTCAAGAGAAAAAAAAAGAGGATTTTGATCAAAAACAGTAATTCCGTTTTTCGGCTTAAGAGGAAAAAAGAGCAGTTTGATCAAAAAAGAACATCTCTATTATTCGGCTCAAGAAGAAAAAAAGAGGATTTTCATCAAAAACAGTAACTCCATTATTCGGCTCAAGAGGAAAAAAAGAGGATTTTTATCAGAAAACAGCAATTCCGTTTTTCGGCTTAAGAGGAAAAAAAGAGAAGTTTGATCAAAAAAGAAGAACTTTATTATTCGGCTCAAGAAGAAAAAAAGAGGATTTGATCAAAAAACAGCAACTCTATTATTCGGCTCAAGAGAAAAAAAGAGGATTTTGATCAAAAACAGTAATTCCGTTTTTCGGCTTAAGAGGAAAAAAAGAGCAGTTTGATCAAAAAAGAACATCTCTATTATTCGGCTCAAGAAGAAAAAAAAGAGGATTTTCATCAAAAAACAGTAACTCCATTATTCGGCTCAAGAGGAAAAAAAGAGGATTTTTATCAGAAAACAGCAATTCCGTTTTTCGGCTTAAGAGGAAAAAGAGCAGTTTGATCAAAAAAGAACATCTCTATTATTCGGCTCAAGAAGAAAAAAAAGAGGATTTTCATCAAAAAACAGCAACTCCATTATTCGGCTCAAGAGGAAAAAAAGAGGATTTTTATCAAAAACAGCAATTCCGTTTTTCGGCTTAAGAGGAAAAAAAGAGGAGTTTGATCAAAAAGAAGAACTCTATTATTCGGCTCAAGAAGAAAAAAAAGAGGATTTTGATCAAAAAACAGTAATTCCGTTTTTCGGCTTAAGAGGAAAAAAAGAGCAGTTTGATCAAAAAAGAACATCTCTATTATTCGGCTCAAGAAGAAAAAAAGAGGATTTTCATCAAAAAACAGTAACTCCATTATTCGGCTCAAGAGGAAAAAAAAGAGGATTTTTATCAGAAAACAGCAATTCCGTTTTTCGGCTTAAGAGGAAAAAAAGAGGAGTTTGATCAAAAAGAAGAACTCTATTATTCGGCTCAAGAAGAAAAAAAGAGGATTTTGATCAAAAAACAGCAACTCTATTATTCGGCTCAAGAAGAAAAAAAAAGGATTTTGATCAAAAAACAGTAATTCCGTTTTCGGCTTAAGATGAAAAAAAGAGCAGTTTGATCAAAAAAGAACATCTCTATTATTCGGCTCAAGAAGAAAAAAAAGAGGATTTTCATCAAAAAACAGCAACTCCATTATTCGGCTCAAGAGGAAAAAAAGAGGATTTTTATCAGAAAACAGCAATTCCGTTTTTCGGCTTAAGAGGAAAAAAAGAGCAGTTTGATCAAAAAAGAACATCTCTATTATTCGGCTCAAGAAGAAAAAAAGAGGATTTTCATCAAAAAACAGCAACTCCATTATTCGGCTCAAGAGGAAAAAAAAGAGGATTTTATCAAAAACAATTCCGTTTTTCGGCTTAAGAGGAAAAAAAGAGCAGTTTGATCAAAAAAAGAACTCTTATTATTCGGCTCAAGAAGAAAAAAAAGAGGATTTTGATCAAAAACAACAACTCCATTATTCGGCTCAAGAGGAAAAAAAGAGGATTTTGATCAAAAAACAGTAATTCCGTTTTTCGGCTTAAGAGGAAAAAAAGAGCAGTTTGATCAAAAAAGAACATCTCTATTATTCGGCTCAAGAAGAAAAAAAGAGGATTTTCATCAAAAAACAGCAACTCCATTATTCGGCTCAAGAGGAAAAAAAGAGGATTTTTATCAGAAAACAGCAATTCCGTTTTTCGGCTCAAGAGGAAAAAGAGCAGTTTGATCAAAAAAAGAACATCTCTATTATTCGGCTCAAGAAGAAAAAAAAGAGGATTTTCATCAAAAAACAGCAACTCCATTATTCGGCTCAAGAGGAAAAAAAGAGGATTTTATCAAAAAACAGCAATTCCGTTTTTTCGGCTTAAGAGGAAAAAAAGAGAGAGTTTGATCAAAAAAGAAGAACTCTCTATTATTCGGCTCAAGAAGAAAAAAAGAGGATTTTGATCAAAAAACAGCAACAATTATTCGGCTCAAGAGGAAAAAAAAGAGTTTTGATCAAAAACAGAAATTCTATTATTCGGCTCAAGAAGAAAAAAAAGAGGATTTTGATCAAAAAAACAACATTATTCGGCTCAAGAAGAAAAAAAGAGGATTTTGATCAAAAAACAGTAATTCCGTTTTTCGGCTTAAGAGGAAAAAAAGAGCAGTTTGATCAAAAAAGAACATCTCTATTATTCGGCTCAAGAAGAAAAAAAAGAGGATTTTCATCAAAAAACAGTAACTCCATTATTCGGCTCAAGAGGAAAAAAAGAGGATTTTTATCAGAAAACAGCAATTCCGTTTTTCGGCTTAAGAGGAAAAAAGAGAAGTTTGATCAAAAAAGAAGAACTTTATTATTCGGCTCAAGAAGAAAAAAAGAGGATTTGATCAAAAAACAGCAACTCCATTATTCGGCTCAAGAGAAAAAAAAAAGAGGATTTTGATCAAAAACAGTAATTCCGTTTTTCGGCTTAAGAGGAAAAAAAGAGCAGTTTGATCAAAAAAGAACATCTCTATTATTCGGCTCAAGAAGAAAAAAAGAGAGATTTTCATCAAAAAACAGTAACTCCATTATTCGGCTCAAGAGGAAAAAAAAGAGGATTTTATCAGAAAACAGCAATTCCGTTTTCGGCTTAAGAGGAAAAAAAGAGCAGTTTGATCAAAAAAGAACATTTATTATTCGGCTTAAGAGGAAAAAAAGAGGAGTTTGATCAAAAAAAGAACAACTCTATTATTCGGCTCAAGAAGAAAAAAAGAGGATTTTCATCAAAAAACAGCAACTCCATTATTCGGCTCAAGAGGAAAAAAAGAAAACAGAACATCTCTATTATTCGGCTCAAGAAGAAAAAAAGAGGATTTTGATCAAAAAACAGCAACTCCATTATTCGGCTCAAGAGAAAAAAAAAGAGGATTTTGATCAAAAAACAGTAATTCCGTTTTTCGGCTTAAGAGGAAAAAAAGAGAGGAGTTTGATCAAAAAAGAACATCTCTATTATTCGGCTCAAGAAGAAAAAAAGAGGATTTTCATCAAAAAACAGTAACTCCATTATTCGGCTCAAGAGGAAAAAAAAGAGGATTTTTATCAGAAAACAGCAATTCCGTTTTTCGGCTTAAGAGGAAAAAAAGAGAAGTTTGATCAAAAAAAGAAGAACTCTATTATTCGGCTCAAGAAGAAAAAAAGAGGATTTGATCAAAAAACAGCAACTCTATTATTCGGCTCAAGAAGAAAAAAAAAGGATTTTGATCAAAAAACAGTAATTCCGTTTTTCGGCTTAAGAGGAAAAAAGAGCAGTTTGATCAAAAAAAGAACATCTCTATTATTCGGCTCAAGAAGAAAAAAAAGAGGATTTTCATCAAAAAACAGTAACTCCATTATTCGGCTCAAGAGGAAAAAAAGAGGATTTTTATCAGAAAACAGCAATTCCGTTTTTCGGCTTAAGAGCTTTGATCAAAAAAGAAGAACTCTATTATTCGGCTCAAAAGAAAAAAAGAGGATTTGATCAAAAAAAGCAACTCTATTATTCGGCTCAAGAAGAAAAAAAAGAGGATTTTGATCAAAAAACAGTAACATCCTATTATTCGGCTCAAGAGGAAAAAAAAAAGGATTTTCATCAAAAAACAGTAACTCCATTATTCGGCTCAAGAGGAAAAAAAGAGGATTTTTATCAGAAAACAGCAATTCCGTTTTTCGGCTTAAGAGGAAAAAAAGAGAGGAGTTTGATCAAAAAGAAGAACTTTATTATTCGGCTCAAGAAGAAAAAAAGAGGATTTTATCAAAAACAGCAACTCTATTATTCGGCTCAAGAGAAAAAAAAAGGATTTTGATCAAAAAACAGTAATTCCGTTTTTCGGCTTAAGAGGAAAAAAAGAGCAGTTTGATCAAAAAAGAACATCTCTATTATTCGGCTCAAGAAGAAAAAAAGAGGATTTTCATCAAAAAACAGCAACTCCATTATTCGGCTCAAGAGGAAAAAAAGGATTTTATCAGAAAACAGCAATTCCGTTTTTCGGCTTAAGAGGAAAAAAAGAGCAGTTTGATCAAAAAAGAACATCTCTATTATTCGGCTCAAGAAGAAAAAAAAGAGGATTTTCATCAAAAAACAGCAACTCCATTATTCGGCTCAAGAGGAAAAAAAGAGGATTTTTATCAGAAAACAGCAATTCCGTTTTTCGGCTTAAGAGGAAAAAAAGAGGAGTTTGATCAAAAAAGAAGAACTCTATTATTCGGCTCAAGAAGAAAAAAAGAGGATTTTGATCAAAAAACAGCAACTCCATTATTCGGCTCAAGAGGAAAAAAAGAGGATTTTGATCAAAAAACAGTAATTCCGTTTTTCGGCTTAAGAGGAAAAAAGAGCAGTTTGATCAAAAAAGAACATCTCTATTATTCGGCTCAAGAAGAAAAAAAAGAGGATTTTGATCAAAAAACAGTAACTCCATTATTCGAAAGGAAAAAAAGAGGATTTTATCAAAGCAGGCTTTTTGATCAAAAAAGAACATCTCTATTATTCGGCTCAAGAAGAAAAAAAGAGGATTTTGATCAAAAAACAGTAATTCCGTTTTTCGGCTTAAGAGGAAAAAAAGAGCAGTTTGATCAAAAAAGAACATCTCTATTATTCGGCTCAAGAAGAAAAAAAGAGGATTTTCATCAAAAAACAGTAACTCCATTATTCGGCTCAAGAGGAAAAAAAGAGGATTTTTATCAGAAAACAGCAATTCCGTTTTTCGGCTTAAGAGGAAAAAAGAGCAGTTTGATCAAAAAAGAACATCTCTATTATTCGGCTCAAGAAGAAAAAAAAGAGGATTTTCATCAAAAAACAGCAACTCCATTATTCGGCTCAAGAGGAAAAAAAGAGGATTTTTATCAGAAAACAGCAATTCCGTTTTTCGGCTTAAGAGGAAAAAAAGAGAAGTTTGATCAAAAAAAGAACTCTCTATTATTCGGCTCAAGAAGAAAAAAAGAGGATTTTGATCAAAAAACAGCAACTCCATTATTCGGCTCAAGAGAAAAAAAAGAGGATTTTGATCAAAAAACAGTAATTCCGTTTTTCGGCTTAAGAGGAAAAAAAGAGCAGTTTGATCAAAAAAAGAACATCTCTATTATTCGGCTCAAGAAGAAAAAAAGAGGATTTTCATCAAAAAACAGCAACTCCATTATTCGGCTCAAGAGGAAAAAAAGAGGATTTTTATCAGAAAACAGCAATTCCGTTTTTCGGCTTAAGAGGAAAAAAGAGAGAGTTTGATCAAAAAAGAAGAACTTTATTATTCGGCTCAAGAAGAAAAAAAGAGGATTTGATCAAAAAACAGCAACTCTATTATTCGGCTCAAGAGGAAAAAAAGAGGATTTTGATCAAAAAACAGCAATTCCGTTTTTCGGCTTAAGAGGAAAAAAGAGGAGTTTGATCAAAAAGAAGAACTCTATTATTCGGCTCAAGAAGAAAAAAAAGAGGATTTTGATCAAAAAAGAGCAACTCCATTATTCGGCTCAAGAAGAAAAAAAGAGATTTTGGATTTTGATCAAAAAACAGTAATTCCGTTTTTCGGCTTAAGAGGAAAAAAAGAGGAGTTTGATCAAAAAACAGAACATCTCTATTATTCGGCTCAAGAAGAAAAAAAGAGGATTTTCATCAAAAAACAGTAACTCCATTATTCGGCTCAAGAGGAAAAAAAGAGGATTTTATCAGAAAACAGCAATTTCGTTTTTCGGCTTAAGAGGAAAAAGAGAGGAGTTTGATCAAAAAGAAGAACTCTATTATTCGGCTCAAGAAGAAAAAAAGAGGATTTTGATCAAAAAACAGTAATTCCGTTTTTCGGCTTAAGAGGAAAAAAAGAGCAGTTTGATCAAAAAAGAACATCTCTATTATTCGGCTCAAGAAGAAAAAAAAGAGGATTTTCATCAAAAAACAGTAACTCCATTATTCGGCTCAAGAGGAAAAAAAAGAGGATTTTTATCAAAAAACAGCAATTCCGTTTTTCGGCTTAAGAGGAAAAAAAAGAGCAGTTTGATCAAAAAAGAACATCTCTATTATTCGGCTCAAGAAGAAAAAAAGAGGATTTTCATCAAAAAACAGCAACTCCATTATTCGGCTCAAGAGGAAAAAAAGAGGATTTTTATCAGAAAACAGCAATTCCGTTTTTCGGCTTAAGAGGAAAAAAAGAGAAGTTTGATCAAAAAAGAAGAACTTTATTATTCGGCTCAAGAAGAAAAAAAGAGGATTTTGATCAAAAAACAGCAACTCCATTATTCGGCTCAAGAGAAAAAAAAAGAGGATTTGATCAAAAAACAGTAATTCCGGCTTTTCGGCTTAAGAATTCCGTTTTTCGGCTTAAAAAAAAAAGAGCAGTTTGATCAAAAAAGAACATCTCTATTATTCGGCTCAAGAAGAAAAAAAGAGGATTTTCATCAAAAAACAGTAACTCCATTATTCGGCTCAAGAGGAAAAAAAAGAGGATTTTTATCAGAAAACAGCAATTCCGTTTTTCGGCTTAAGAGGAAAAAAAGAGCAGTTTGATCAAAAAAAGAACATCTCTATTATTCGGCTCAAGAAGAAAAAAAGAGGATTTTCATCAAAAAACAGCAACTCCATTATTCGGCTCAAGAGGAAAAAAAGAGGATTTTTATCAGAAAACAGCAATTCCGTTTTTCGGCTTAAGAGGAAAAAAAGAGGAGTTTGATCAAAAAAAGAACTTATTCTATTATTCGGCTCAAGAAGAAAAAAAAGAGGATTTTGATCAAAAAACAGTAACTCCATTTTTCGGCTCAAGAGGAAAAAAAGAGCAGTTTGATCAAAAAAAGAACATCTCTATTATTCGGCTCAAGAAGAAAAAAAGAGGATTTTGATCAAAAAAACAGGGCTCAAGAAGAAAAAAAAGAGGATTTTATCAAAAAACAGCAATTCCGTTTTTCGGCTTAAGAGGAAAAAAAGGAGTTTGATCAAAAAAGAACATTCTCTATTATTCGGCTCAAGAAGAAAAAAATCAAGGATTTTGATCAAAAAACAGCAACTCCATTATTCGGCTCAAGAGGAAAAAAAGAGGATTTTGATCAAAAAACAGGCGGCTTAAGAGGAAAAAAAGAGCAGTTTGATCAAAAAAGAACATCTCTATTATTCGGCTCAAGAAGAAAAAAAGAGGATTTTCATCAAAAAACAGTAACTCCATTATTCGGCTCAAGAGGAAAAAAAAGAGGATTTTTATCAGAAAACAGCAATTTCGTTTTTCGGCTTAAGAGGAAAAACAGAGGAGTTTGATCAAAAAGAAGAACTCTATTATTCGGCTCAAGAAGAAAAAAAAGAGGATTTTCATCAAAAAACAGCAACTCCATTATTCGGCTCAAGAGGATTTTGATCAAAAACAGTAATTCCGTTTTTCGGCTTAAGAGGAAAAAAAGAGCAGTTTGATCAAAAAAAGAACATCTCTATTATTCGGCTCAAGAAGAAAAAAAGAGGATTTTCATCAAAAAACAGTAACTCCATTATTCGGCTCAAGAGGAAAAAAAAGAGGATTTTTATCAGAAAACAGCAATTCCGTTTTTCGGCTTAAGAGGAAAAAAAGAGCAGTTTGATCAAAAAAGAACATCTCTATTATTCGGCTCAAGAAGAAAAAAAAGAGGATTTTCATCAAAAAACAGCAACTCCATTATTCGGCTCAAGAGGAAAAAAAAGAGGATTTTGATCAAAAAACAGCAATTCCGTTTTTCGGCTTAAGAGGAAAAAAAGAGAAGTTTGATCAAAAAAGAACATCTCTATTATTCGGCTCAAGAAGAAAAAAAGAGGATTTTGATCAAAAAACAGTAACTCCATTATTCGGCTCAAGAGGAAAAAAAGAGCAGTTTGATCAAAAAACAGAAGAAAGAAGAAAAAAAAGAGGTTTGATCAAAAAAAGCAACTCCATTATTCGGCTCAAGAAGAAAAAAAGAGGATTTTGATCAAAAAACAGTAATTCCGTTTTTCGGCTTAAGAGGAAAAAAAGAGCAGTTTGATCAAAAAAAGAACATCTCTATTATTCGGCTCAAGAAGAAAAAAAGAGGATTTTCATCAAAAACAGCAACTCTATTATTCGGCTCAAGAAGAAAAAAAGAGGATTTTCATCAAAAAACAGCAACTCTATTATTCAAGAGGAAAAAAAAAGAGGATTTTGATCAAAAAACAGTAATTCCGTTTTTCGGCTTAAGAGGAAAAAAAGAGCAGTTTGATCAAAAAAGAACATCTCTATTATTCGGCTCAAGAAGAAAAAAAAGAGGATTTTGATCAAAAACAGCAACTCCATTATTCGGCTCAAGAGGAAAAAAAGAGATTTTGATCAAAAAACAGTAATTCCGTTTTTCGGCTTAAGATGAAAAAAGAGCAGTTTGATCAAAAAAAGAACATCTCTATTATTCGGCTCAAGAAGAAAAAAAAGAGGATTTTCATCAAAAAACAGCAACTCCATTATTCGGCTCAAGAGGAAAAAAAAGAGGATTTTATCATCAAGAAAAAAAAGAGGAGTTTGATCAAAAAAGAACTCTATTATTCGGCTCAAGAAGAAAAAAAGAGGATTTTGATCAAAAACAGTAATTCCGTTTTTCGGCTTAAGAGGAAAAAAAGAGCAGTTTGATCAAAAAAAGAACATCTCTATTATTCGGCTCAAGAAGAAAAAAAGAGGATTTTCATCAAAAAACAGTAACTCCATTATTCGGCTCAAGAGGAAAAAAAGAGGATTTTTATCAGAAAACAGCAATTCCGTTTTTCGGCTTAAGAGGAAAAAAAGAGCAGTTTGATCAAAAAAGAACATCTCTATTATTCGGCTCAAGAAGAAAAAAAGAGGATTTTCATCAAAAAACAGCAACTCCATTATTCGGCTCAAGAGGAAAAAAAGAGGATTTTTATCAAAAAACAGCAATTCCGTTTTTCGGCTTAAGAGGAAAAAAAAGAGCAGTTTGATCAAAAAAAGAACATCTCTATTATTCGGCTCAAGAAGAAAAAAAGAGGATTTTGATCAAAAACAGCAACTCCATTATTCGGCTCAAGAGGAAAAAAAAGAGGATTTTGATCAGAATTCCGTTTTTCGGCTTAAGATGACAAAAAAGCAGTTTGATCAAAAAAGAACATCTCTATTATTCGGCTCAAGAAGAAAAAAAAGAGGATTTTCATCAAAAAACAGCAACTCCATTATTCGGCTCAAGAGGAAAAAAAGAGGATTTTTATCAGAAAACAGCAATTCCGTTTTTCGGCTTAAGAGGAAAAAAAGAGAAGTTTGATCAAAAAAGAAGAACTTTATTATTCGGCTCAAGAAGAAAAAAAGAGGATTTTGATCAAAAAACAGCAACTCCATTATTCGGCTCAAGAGAAAAAAAAGAGGATTTTGATCAAAAAACAGTAATTCCGTTTTTCGGCTTAAGAGGAAAAAAAGAGCAGTTTGATCAAAAAAGAACATCTCTATTATTCGGCTCAAGAAGAAAAAAAAGAGGATTTTCATCAAAAAACAGCAACTCCATTATTCGGCTCAAGAGGAAAAAAAGAGGATTTTTATCAGAAAACAGCAATTCCGTTTTTCGGCTTAAGAGGAAAAAAAGAGGAGTTTGATCAAAAAGAAGAACTCTATTATTCGGCTCAAGAAGAAAAAAAGAGGATTTTGATCAAAAACAGCAACTCCATTATTCGGCTCAAGAGGAAAAAAAGAGATTTTGATCAAAAAACAGCAATTCCGTTTATTCGGCTCAAGAGGAAAAAAAAGAGGATTTCGGCTCATCAAAAAACAGCAATTCTATTCGGCTTAAGAGGAAAAAAAGAGGAGTTTGATCAAAAAAAGAAATCGGCTCAAGAAAAAAAAGAAAAAAAAAGAACAACTCTATTATTCGGCTCAAGAGGATTTTGATCAAAAAACAGTAATTCCGTTTTTCGGCTTAAGAGGAAAAAAAGAGCAGTTTGATCAAAAAAGAACATCTCTATTATTCGGCTCAAGAAGAAAAAAAAGAGGATTTTCATCAAAAAACAGTAACTCCATTATTCGGCTCAAGAGGAAAAAAAGAGGATTTTTATCAGAAAACAGCAATTCCGTTTTTCGGCTTAAGAGGAAAAAAAGAGAAGTTTGATCAAAAAAGAAGAACTTTATTATTCGGCTCAAGAAGAAAAAAAGAGGATTTGATCAAAAAACAGAAAAAAAAAAAAAGAGGATTTTGATCAAAAAACAGCAACTCCATTATTCGGCTCAAGAAGAAAAAAGAGGATTTTGATCAAAAAACAGTAATTCCGTTTTTTCGGCTTAAGAGGAAAAAAAGAGCAGTTTGATCAAAAAAAGAACATCTCTATTATTCGGCTCAAGAAGAAAAAAAGAGGATTTTCATCAAAAAACAGTAACTCCATTATTCGGCTCAAGAGGAAAAAAAAAGAGGATTTTTATCAGAAAACAGCAATTCCGTTTTTCGGCTTAAGAGGAAAAAAGAGCAGTTTGATCAAAAAAGAAGAACTCTATTATTCGGCTCAAGAAGAAAAAAAGAGGATTTTGATCAAAAAACAGCAACTCCATTATTCGGCTCAAGAGGAAAAAAAGAGGATTTGATAGAAAACAGTTTGATTTTCGGCTTAAGAGGAAAAAAAAGAGCAGTTTGATCAAAAAAACATCTCTATTATTCGGCTCAAGAAGAAAAAAAGAGGATTTTCATCAAAAAACAGCAACTCCATTATTCGGCTCAAGAGGAAAAAAAAGAGGATTTTATCAAAAAACAGCAATTCCGTTTTTCGGCTTAAGAGGAAAAAAAGAGCAGTTTGATCAAAAAAAGAACTCTCTATTATTCGGCTCAAGAAGAAAAAAAGAGGATTTTCATCAAAAAACAGCAACTCCATTATTCGGCTCAAGAGAAAAAAAAGAGGATTTTGATCAAAAAACAGCAATTCCGTTTTCGGCTTAAGAGGAAAAAAATCAAAAAGTTTTATTCGATCAAAAAAAGAGGATTTTGATCAAAAACAGTAATTCCGTTTTCGGCTTAAGAGGAAAAAAAGAGCAGTTTGATCAAAAAAGAACATCTCTATTATTCGGCTCAAGAAGAAAAAAAAGAGGATTTTCATCAAAAAACAGTAACTCCATTATTCGGCTCAAGAGGAAAAAAAAGAGGATTTTTATCAGAAAACAGCAATTCCGTTTTTCGGCTTAAGAGGAAAAAAAGAGAAGTTTGATCAAAAAAGAAGAACTTTATTATTCGGCTCAAGAAAAAAAAAGAGGATTTGATCAAAAAACAGCAACTCTATTATTCGGCTCAAGAGAAAAAAAAAGGATTTTGATCAAAAAACAGTAATTCCGTTTTTCGGCTTAAGATGAAAAAAGAGCAGTTTGATCAAAAAAGAACATCTCTATTATTCGGCTCAAGAAGAAAAAAAGAGGATTTTCATCAAAAAACAGTAACTCCATTATTCGGCTCAAGAGGAAAAAAAGAGGATTTTTATCAGAAAACAGCAATTTCCGTTTTTCGGCTTAAGAGGAAAAAAAGAGCAGTTTGATCAAAAAAGAACATCTCTATTATTCGGCTCAAGAAGAAAAAAAGAGGATTTTCATCAAAAAACAGCAACTCCATTATTCGGCTCAAGAGGAAAAAAAGAGGATTTTGATCAAAAACAGCAATTCCGTTTTTCGGCTTAAGAGGAAAAAGAGAGGAGTTTGATCAAAAAGAAGAACTCTATTATTCGGCTCAAGAAGAAAAAAAGAGGATTTTCATCAAAAAACAGCAACTCCATTATTCGGCTCAAGAAAAAAAAAGAGGATTTTGATCAAAAAACAGTAATTCCGTTTTTCGGCTTAAGAGGAAAAAAAGCAGTTTGATCAAAAAAGAACATCTCTATTATTCGGCTCAAGAAGAAAAAAAAGAGGATTTTCATCAAAAAACAGTAACTCCATTATTCGGCTCAAGAGGAAAAAAAAGAGGATTTTTATCAGAAAACAGCAATTCCGTTTTTCGGCTTAAGAGGAAAAAAGAGCAGTTTGATCAAAAAAGAACATCTCTATTATTCGGCTCAAGAAGAAAAAAAGAGGATTTTCATCAAAAAACAGCAACTCCATTATTCGGCTCAAGAGGAAAAAAAGAGGATTTTTATCAGAAAACAGCAATTCCGTTTTTCGGCTTAAGAGGAAAAAAAGAGGAGTTTGATCAAAAAAGAAGAACTCTATTATTCGGCTCAAGAAGAAAAAAAGAGGATTTTGATCAAAAAACAGCAACTCCATTATTCGGCTTTTTGATCAAAAAACAGGCGGCTTAAGAGGAAAAAAAAAGAGCAGTTTGATCAAAAAAAGAACATCTCTATTATTCGGCTCAAGAAGAAAAAAAGAGGATTTTCATCAAAAAACAGTAACTCCATTATTCGGCTCAAGAGGAAAAAAAGAGGATTTTTATCAGAAAACAGCAATTCCGTTTTTCGGCTTAAGAGGAAAAAAAGAGCAGTTTGATCAAAAAAGAACATCTCTATTATTCGGCTCAAGAAGAAAAAAAGAGGATTTTCATCAAAAAACAGCAACTCCATTATTCGGCTCAAGAGGAAAAAAAAGAGGATTTTGATCAAAAAACAGTAATTCCGTTTTTCGGCTTAAGAGGAAAAAAAGAGCAGTTTGATCAAAAAAGAACATCTCTATTATTCGGCTCAAGAAGAAAAAAAGAGGATTTTCATCAAAAAACAGCAACTCCATTATTCGGCTCAAGAGGAAAAAAAGAGGATTTTGATCAAAAAACAGTAATTCCGTTTTTCGGCTTAAGATGAAAAAAGAGCAGTTTGATCAAAAAAGAACATCTCTATTATTCGGCTCAAGAAGAAAAAAAAGAGGATTTTCATCAAAAAACAGCAACTCCATTATTCGGCTCAAGAGGAAAAAAAGAGGATTTTTATCAAAAAACAGCAATTTCGTTTTTCGGCTTAAGAGGAAAAAGAGAGGAGTTTGATCAAAAAGAAGAACTCTATTATTCGGCTCAAGAAGAAAAAAAGAGGATTTTGATCAAAAAACAGCAACTCCATTATTCGGCTCAAGAGGAAAAAAAAGAGAGAGTTTGATCAAAAAAAAGAACAACTCTATTATTCGGCTCAAGAAGAAAAAAAGAGGATTTTGATCAAAAAACAGCAACTCCATTATTCGGCTCAAGAGAAAAAAAAAGAGGATTTTGATCAAAAAACAGTAATTCCGTTTTTCGGCTTAAGAGAAAAAAAAAAAAGAGCAGTTTGATCAAAAAAGAACATCTCTATTATTCGGCTCAAGAAGAAAAAAAGAGGATTTTCATCAAAAAACAGCAACTCCATTATTCGGCTCAAGAGGAAAAAAAGAGGATTTTTATCAAAAAACAGCAATTCCGTTTTTCGGCTTAAGAGGAAAAAAAGAGCAGTTTGATCAAAAAAAAGAACATCTCTATTATTCGGCTCAAGAAGAAAAAAAGAGGATTTTCATCAAAAAACAGCAACTCCATTATTCGGCTCAAGAGGAAAAAAAGAGGATTTTTATCAGAAAACAGCAATTCCGTTTTTCGGCTTAAGATGAAAAAAGAGCAGTTTGATCAAAAAAGAACATCTCTATTATTCGGCTCAAGAAGAAAAAAAGAGGATTTTGATCAAAAAACAGCAACTCCATTATTCGGCTCAAGAGGAAAAAAAGGATTTTGATCAAAAAAAGTAATTCCTGTTTTTCGGCTTAAGAGAAAAAAAAGAGGAGTTTGATCAAAAAAAGAAGAACTCTATTATTCGGCTCAAGAAGAAAAAAAAGAGGATTTTGATCAAAAAACAGTAATTCCGTTTTTCGGCTTAAGAGGAAAAAAAGAGCAGTTTGATCAAAAAAGAACATCTCTATTATTCGGCTCAAGAAGAAAAAAAGAGGATTTTCATCAAAAAACAGTAACTCCATTATTCGGCTCAAGAGGAAAAAAAAGAGGATTTTTATCAGAAAACAGCAATTCCGTTTTTCGGCTTAAGAGGAAAAAAAAGAGAAGTTTGATCAAAAAAGAAGAACTTTATTATTCGGCTCAAGAAGAAAAAAAAAAGGATTTTGATCAAAAAACAGCAACTCCATTATTCGGCTCAAGAAGAAAAAAAAAAGAGGATTTTGATCAAAAAACAGTAATTCCGTTTTTCGGCTTAAGAGGAAAAAAAGAGCAGTTTGATCAAAAAAGAACATCTCTATTATTCGGCTCAAGAAGAAAAAAAGAGGATTTTCATCAAAAAACAGCAACTCCATTATTCGGCTCAAGAGGAAAAAAAGAGGATTTTATCAAAAAACAACAATTCCGTTTTTCGGCTCAAGAGGAAAAAAAGAGTTTGATCAAAAAAGAACAACTCTATTATTCGGCTCAAGAAGAAAAAAAGAGGATTTTCATCAAAAAAAAGCAACTCCATTATTCGGCTCAAGAGGAAAAAAAGAGGATTTTATCAAAAAACAGCAATTCCGTTTTTCGGCTTAAGAGGAAAAAAAGAGCAGTTTGATCAAAAAAGAACATCTCTATTATTCGGCTCAAGAAGAAAAAAAAGAGGATTTTCATCAAAAAACAGTAACTCCATTATTCGGCTCAAGAGGAAAAAAAAAGAGGATTTTTATCAGAAAACAGCAATTTTTTCTGTTTTTCGGCTTAAGAGGAAAAAAAAGAGCAGTTTGATCAAAAAAGAAGAACTCTATTATTCGGCTCAAGAAGAAAAAAGAGGATTTTGATCAAAAAACAGGGCTCAAGAAAAAAAAAAGGATTTTGATCAAAAACAGTAATTTTATCCGTTTTTCGGCTTAAAAAAAAAGAGGAGTTTGATCAAAAAAGAACATCTCTATTATTCGGCTCAAGAAGAAAAAAAGAGGATTTTCATCAAAAAACAGCAACTCCATTATTCGGCTCAAGAGAAAAAAAAGAGGATTTTGATCAAAAACAGTAATTCCGTTTTTTCGGCTTAAGAGGAAAAAAGAGCAGTTTGATCAAAAAAAGAACATCTCTATTATTCGGCTCAAGAAGAAAAAAAGAGGATTTTGATCAAAAAACAGCAACTCCATTATTCGGCTCAAGAGGAAAAAAAAGAGGATTTTATCAAAAAACAGTAATTCCGTTTTTCGGCTTAAGAGGAAAAAAAGAGCAGTTTGATCAAAAAAGAACATCTCTATTATTCGGCTCAAGAAGAAAAAAAAGAGGATTTTCATCAAAAAACAGTTTGAACTCCATTATTCGGCTCAAGAGGAAAAAAAGGATTTTATCAGAAAACAGCAATTCCGGCTCAAGTTTTTCGGCTTAAGAGGAAAAAAAAGAGAAGTTTGATCAAAAAAAGAAGAACTCTATTATTCGGCTCAAGAAGAAAAAAAACAGGATTTATTCGGCTCAAGAGGAAAAAAAAGGATTTTGATCAAAAAACAGCAACTCCATTATTCGGCTCAAGAGGAAAAAAGAGGATTTTGATCAAAAAACAGTAATTCCGTTTTTCGGCTTAAGAGGAAAAAAAAGAGCAGTTTGATCAAAAAAGAAATCTCTATTATTCGGCTCAAGAACATCTCTATTATTCGGCTCAAGAAGAAAAAAAGAGGATTTTCATCAAAAAACAGCAACTCCATTATTCGGCTCAAGAGGAAAAAAAAGAGGATTTTATCAGAAAACAGCAATTCTGTTTTTCGGCTTAAGAGGAAAAAAAGAAGTTTGATCAAAAAAAAAGAGAACAACTTTATTATTCGGCTCAAGAAGAAAAAGGAGAGGATTTTATATCAAAAAAAGCAACTCTATTATTCGGCTCAAGAAGAAAAAAAGAGGATTTTGATCAAAAAACAGTAATTCCGTTTTTCGGCTTAAGATGAAAAAAGAGCAGTTTGATCAAAAAAGAACATCTCTATTATTCGGCTCAAGAAGAAAAAAAAAGAGGATTTTCATCAAAAAACAGCAACTCCATTATTCGGCTCAAGAGGAAAAAAAGAGGATTTTTATCAAAAAACAGCAATTCCGTTTTTCGGCTTAAGAGGAAAAAGAGAGGAGTTTGATCAAAAAGAAGAACTCCATTATTCGGCTCAAGAAGAAAAAAAGAGGATTTTCATCAAAAAACAGCAACTCTATTATTCGGCTCAAGAGGAAAAAAAGAGAAAAAAAGGATTTTATCAGAAAACAGCAATTCCGTTTTTCGGCTTAAGAGGAAAAAAAGAGCAGTTTGATCAAAAAAGAACATCTATTATTCGGCTCAAGAAAAAAAAAAGAGGATTTTGATCAAAAAACAGCAATTCCATTTTTCGGCTCAAGAGGAAAAAAGAGCAGTTTGATCAAAAAAAAAAAGAACATCTCTATTATTCGGCTCAAGAAGAAAAAAAGAGGATTTTCATCAAAAAACAGCAACTCCATTATTCGGCTCAAGAGGAAAA
>NC_134833.1:123191030-123240548 GCF_004210375.1 Tachypleus tridentatus
AAAATCCTCTTTTTTTTCCTCTTGAGCCGAATAATGGAGTTGCTGTTTTTTGATGAAAATCCTCTTTTTTTTCTTCTTGAGCCGAATAATAGAGATGTTCTTTTTTGATCAAACTGCTCTTTTTTTCCTCTTAAGCCGAAAAACGGAATTACTGTTTTTTGATCAAAATCCTCTTTTTTTCTTCTTGAGCCGAATAATAGAGTTCTTCTTTTTTGATGATCAAACTCCTCTCTTTTTCCTCTGAGCCGAAAAACGAAATTTCTGTTTTTTGATCAAAACTCCTCTTTTTTCCTCTTGAGCCGAATAATGGAGTTCTTGTTTTTGATGAAACTCCTCTTTTTTCTTTCTCTTGCCGAAATAATAGAATTCTTTTTCTGATCAAATCTCTTTTTTGAGCCGAATAATAGAGTTCTGTTTTTTTGAAAACGTAATAGAATTGATCAAACTGCTCTTTTTTCTTAAGCCGATAAAATCCTGATTTTTTTTTCCTCTTGAGCCGAATAATGGAGTTACTGTTTTTTGATGAAAATCCTCTTTTTTTCTTCTTGAGCCGAATAATAGAGATGTTCTTTTTTTGATCAAACTGCTCTTTTTTTTTCCTCTTAAGCCGAAAAATCGGAATTACTGTTTTTTGATCAAAATCCTCCTTCGAATAATTTTCTTCTTTTTTGATCAAAATCCTCTTTTTCTTCTTGAGCCGAATAATAGAGTTCTTCTTTTTGATCAAACTCCTCTTTTTTTCTCTAAGCCGAAAAACGAATTGCTGTTTTTGATGAAAATCCTCTTTTTTGTTTTCTGATAATGAATCAAACTGCTCTTTTTTTTTCTTCTTGAGCCGAATAATAGAAATTTTTTTCCTCTTGAGCCGAATAATGGGTTACTGTTTTTGATGAAAATCTTGAGCCGAATAATAGAGTTCTTTTTTGATCAAACTCCTCTTTTTTCTTGAGCCGAAAATATTTGCTGTTTTCTGATAAAATCCTCTTTTTTTCTCTTGAGCCGAATAATGTTTCTTTTTTTGATGAAAATCCTCTTTTTTTCTCTCTTGAGCCGAATAATAGAGATGTTCTTTTTTGATCAAACTGCTCTTTTTCCTCTTGAATTACTGTTTTTGATCAAAATCCTTTTTTTTCTTCTTGAGCCGAATAATGAGAGTTGCTGTTTTGATAAAATCCTCTTTTTTTCTTCTTGAGCCGAATAATAGAGTTCTTCTTTTTGATCAAACTCCTCTCTTTTTCCTCTTAAGCCGAAAAACGAAATTGCTGTTTTCTGATAAAAATCCTCTTTTTTCCTCTTGAGCCGAATAATGGAGTTGCTGTTTTTTGATGAAAATCCTCTTTTTTTTCTTCTTGAGCCGAATAATAGAGATGTTCTTTTTTTGATCAAACTGCTCTTTTTTTCCTCTTAAGCCGAAAACGGAATTACTGTTTTGATCAAAATCCTCTTTTTCTTCTTGAGCCGAATACTAGAGTTCTTCTTTTTGATCAAACTCCTCTCTTTTTTTTTTCTTAAGCCGAAAAACGAAATTGCTGTTTTTTGATAAAAATCCTCTTTTTTTCCTCTTGAGCCGAATAATGGAGTTACTGTTTTTTGATGAAAATCCTCTTTTTTTCTTCTTGAGCCGAATAATAGAGATGTTCTTTTTTGATCAAACTGCTCTTTTTTCATCTTAAGCCGAAAAACGGAATTACTGTTTTTTGATCAAAATCCTTTTTTTTTGCTTCTTGAGCCGAATAATAGAGTTGCTGTTTTTTGATAAAATCCTCTTTTTTTTCTTCTTGAGCCGAATAATAAAGTTCTTCTTTTTTGATCAAACTTCTCTTTTTTTTCCTCTTAAGCCGAAAACAGAATTGCTGTTTTCTGATAAAAATCCTCTTTTTTTCCTCTTGAGCCGAATAATGGAGTTGCTGTTTTTTGATGAAAATCCTCTTTTTTTCTTCTTGAGCCGAATAATAGAGATGTTCTTTTTTGATCAAACTGCTCTTTTTTTCCTCTTAAGCCGAAAAACGGAATTACTGTTTTTTGATCAAAATCCTCTTTTTTTCTTCTTGAGCCGAATAATAGAGTTCTTCTTTTTGATCAAACTCCTCTTTTTTTTTTAAGCCGAAAAACGAAATTGCTGTTTTCTGATAAAAATCCTCTTTTTTCCTCTTGAGCCGAATAATGGAGTTACTGTTTTTTGATGAAAATCCTCTTTTTTTTCTTCTTGAGCCGAATAATAGAGATGTTCTTTTTTGATCAAACTGCTCTTTTTTCCTCTTAAGCCGAAAAACGGAATTACTGTTTTTTGATCAAAATCCTCTTTTTTTCTCTTGAGCCGAATAATAGAGTTGCTGTTTTTGATCAAAATCCTTTTTTTTTCTTCTTGAGCCGAATAATAGAGTTGCTGTTTTTTGATCAAATCCTCTTTTTTCTTCTTGAGCCGAATAATAAAGTTCTTCTTTTTTGATCAAACTTCTCTTTTTCCTCTTAAGCCGAAAAACGGAATTGCTGTTTTCTGATAAAAATCCTCTTTTTTTCCTCTTGAGCCGAATAATGGAGTTGCTGTTTTTTGATGAAAATCCTCTTTTTTTCTTCTTGAGCCGAATAATAGAGATGTTCTTTTTTGATCAAACTGCTCTTTTTTTCCTCTTAAGCCGAAAAACGGAATTACTGTTTTTTGATCAAAATCCTCTTTTTTCTTCTTGAGCCGAATAATAGAGATGTTCTTTTTTGATCAAACTGCTCTTTTTTCATTTTAAGCCGAAAAACGGAATTACTGTTTTTTGATCAAAATCCTTTTTTTTGCTTCTTGAGCCGAATAATAGAGTTGCTGTTTTTTGATCAAATCCTCTTTTTTTCTTCTTGAGCCGAATAATGGAGTTCTTCTTTTTGATCAAACTCCTCTCTTTTTCCTCTTAAGCCGAAAAACGAAATTGCTGTTTTCTGATAAAAATCCTCTTTTTTTCCTCTTGAGCCGAATAATGGAGTTGCTGTTTTTTGATGAAAATCCTTTTTTTTTTTCTTGAGCCGAATAATAGAGATGTTCTTTTTTGATCAAACTGCTCTTTTTCCTCTTGAACCGAGAAACGGAATTGCTGTTTTCTGATAAAAATCCTCTTTTTTTTCCTCTTGAGCCGAATAATGGAGTTGCTGTTTTTTGATGAAAATCCTCTTTTTTTCTTCTTGAGCCGAATAATAGAGATGTTCTTTTTTGATCAAACTGCTCTTTTTTCATCTTAAGCCGAAAAACGGAATTACTGTTTTTTGATCAAAATCTTTTTTTTTGCTTCTTGAGCCGAATAATAGAGTTGCTGTTTTTTGATAAAATCCTCTTTTTTTCTTCTTGAGCCGAATAATAAAGTTCTTCTTTTTTGATCAAACTTCTCTTTTTTTTCCTCTTAAGCCGAAAAACGGAATTGCTGTTTTCTGATAAAAATCCTCTTTTTTCCTCTTGAGCCGAATAATGGGTTGCTTTTTTGATGAAAATCCTCTTTTTTTTCTTCTTGAGCCGAATAATAGAGATGTTCTTTTTTGATCAAACTGCTCTTTTTTCATCTTAAGCCGAAAAACGAAATTGCTGTTTTCTGATAAAAATCCTCTTTTTTTCCTCTTGAGCCGAATAATGGAGTTACTGTTTTTTGATGAAAATCCTCTTTTTTTCTTCTTGAGCCGAATAATAGAGATGTTCTTTTTTGATCAAACTGCTCTTTTTTTCCTCTTAAGCCGAAAAACGGAATTACTGTTTTTTGATCAAAATCCTCTTTTTTTCTTCTTGAGCCGAATAATAGAGTTCTTCTTTTTGATCAAACTCCTCTCTTTTTTCCTCTTAAGCCGAAAAACGAAATTGCTGTTTTCTGATAAAAATCCTCTTTTTTTTCCTCTTGAGCCGAATAATGGAGTTACTGTTTTTTGATGAAAATCCTCTTTTTTTCTTCTTGAGCCGAATAATAGAGATGTTCTTTTTTGATCAAACTGCTCTTTTTTCCTCTTAAGCCGAAAACGGAATTACTGTTTTGATCAAAATCCTCTTTTTTTTTCTCTTGAGCCGAATAATGGAGTTGCTGTTTTTGATCAAAATCCCTTTTTTTCTTCTTGAGCCGAATAAAAGAGATGTTCTTTTTTGATCAAACTGCTCTTTTTTTCCTCTTAAGCCGAAAAACGGAATTACTGTTTTTGATCAAAATCCTCTTTTTTTTCTCTTGAGCCGAATAATGGAGTTGCTGTTTTTTGATCAAATCCTCTTTTTTTCTTCTTGAGCCGAATAATAAAGTTCTTCTTTTTTGATCAAACTTCTTTTTTTCCTCTTAAGCCGAAAAAAACGGAATTGCTGTTTTCTGATAAAAATCCTCTTTTTTTTCCTCTTGAGCCGAATAATGGAGTTGCTGTTTTTTGATGAAAATCCTCTTTTTTTTCTTCTTGAGCCGAATAATAGAGATGTTCTTTTTTGATCAAACTGCTCTTTTTCATCTTAAGCCGAAAAACGAAATTGCTGTTTTCTGATAAAAATCCTCTTTTTTTTCCTCTTGAGCCGAATAATGGAGTTACTGTTTTTTGATGAAAATCCTCTTTTTTTCTTCTTGAGCCGAATAATAGAGATGTTCTTTTTTGATCAAACTGCTCTTTTTTTCCTCTTAAGCCGAAAACGGAATTACTGTTTTTTGATCAAAATCCTCTTTTTTCTTCTTGAGCCGAATAATAGAGTTCTTCTTTTTGATCAAACTCCTCTCTTTTTCCTCTTAAGCCGAAAAACGAAATTGCTGTTTTCTGATAAAAATCCTCTTTTTTTCCTCTTGAGCCGAATAATGGAGTTACTGTTTTTTGATGAAAATCCTCTTTTTTTTCTTCTTGAGCCGAATAATAGAGATGTTCTTTTTTGATCAAACTGCTCTTTTTTTCCTCTTAAGCCGAAAAACGGAATTACTGTTTTTGATCAAAATCCTCTTTTTTTTTCTCTTGAGCCGAATAATGGAGTTGCTGTTTTTTGATCAAAATCCTTTTTTTTGCTTCTTGAGCCGAATAATAGAGTTGCTGTTTTTTGATCAAATCCTCTTTTTTTCTTCTTGAGCCGAATAATAAAGTTCTTCTTTTTTGATCAAACTTCTCTTTTTTTCCTCTTAAGCCGAAAAACGGAATTGCTGTTTTCTGATAAAAATCCTCTTTTTTCCTCTTGAGCCGAATAATGGAGTTGCTGTTTTTTGATGAAAATCCTCTTTTTTTTCTTCTTGAGCCGAATAATAGAGATGTTCTTTTTTGATCAAACTGCTCTTTTTTTCATCTTAAGCCGAAAAACGAAATTGCTGTTTTCTGATAAAAATCCTCTTTTTTTTCCTCTTGAGCCGAATAATGGAGTTACTGTTTTTTGATGAAAATCCTCTTTTTTTTTTTTTGAGCCGAATAATAGAGATGTTCTTTTTTTGATCAAACTGCTCTTTTTTTCCTCTTAAGCCGAAAAACGGAATTACTGTTTTTGATCAAAATCCTCTTTTTTTTCTCTTGAGCCGAATAATGGAGTTGCTGTTTTTTGATCAAAATCCTCTTTTTTTTGCTTCTTGAGCCGAATAATAGAGTTGCTGTTTTTTGATCAAATCCTCTTTTTTCTTCTTGAGCCGAATAATAAAGTTCTTCTTTTTTGATCAAACTTCTCTTTTTTTCCTCTTAAGCCGAAAAACGGAATTGCTGTTTTCTGATAAAAATCCTCTTTTTTTTTCCTCTTGAGCCGAATAATGGAGTTGCTGTTTTTTGATGAAAATCCTCTTTTTTTTCTTCTTGAGCCGAATAATAGAGATGTTCTTTTTTGATCAAACTGCTCTTTTTTTCCTCTTAAGCCGAAAAACGGAATTACTGTTTTTGATCAAAATCCTCTTTTTTTCTTCTTGAGCCGAATAATAGAGATGTTCTTTTTTGATCAAATCCTCTTTTTTTCTTCTTGAGCCGAATAATAAAGTTCTTCTTTTTTGATCAAACTTCTCTTTTTTTCCTCTTAAGCCGAAAAACGGAATTGCTGTTTTCTGATAAAAATCCTCTTTTTTTTCCTCTTGAGCCGAATAATGGAGTTGCTGTTTTTTGATGAAAATCCTCTTTTTTTTCTTCTTGAGCCGAATAATAGAGATGTTCTTTTTTGATCAAACTGCTCTTTTTTCATCTTAAGCCGAAAAACGAAATTGCTGTTTTCTGATAAAAATCCTCTTTTTTTTCCTCTTGAGCCGAATAATGGAGTTACTGTTTTTTGATGAAAATCCTCTTTTTTCTTCTTGAGCCGAATAATAGAGATGTTCTTTTTTGATCAAACTGCTCTTTTTTTCCTCTTAAGGCGAAAAACGGAATTACTGTTTTTTGATCAAAATCCTTTTTTTCTTCTTGAGCCGAATAATGGAGTTCTTCTTTTTGATCAAATTATTCTCTTTTTCCTCTTAAGCCGAAAAACGAAATTGCTGTTTTCTGATAAAAATCCTCTTTTTTTCCTCTTGAGCCGAATAATGGAGTTGCTGTTTTTTGATGAAAATCCTCTTTTTTTTCTTTCTCTTGCCGAATAATAGAGATGTTCTTTTTTGATCAAACTGCTCTTTTTCCTCTTGAGCCGAGAAACGGAATTGCTGTTTTCTGATAAAAATCCTCTTTTTTTCCTCTTGAGCCGAATAATGGAGTTGCTGTTTTTTGATGAAAATCCTCTTTTTTTCTTCTTGAGCCGAATAATAGAGATGTTCTTTTTTGATCAAACTGCTCTTTTTTCATCTTAAGCCGAAAAACGGAATTACTGTTTTTTGATCAAAATCCTTTTTTTTTTGCTTCTTGAGCCGAATAATAGAGTTGCTGTTTTCTGATAAAATCCTCTTTTTTTCTTCTTGAGCCGAATAATAAAGTTCTTCTTTTTTGATCAAACTTCTTTTTTTCCTCTTAAGCCGAAAAACGGAATTGCTGTTTTCTGATAAAAATCCTCTTTTTTTTTCCTCTTGAGCCGAATAATGGAGTTGCTGTTTTTTGATGAAAATCCTCTTTTTTTTCTTCTTGAGCCGAATAATAGAGATGTTCTTTTTTGATCAAACTGCTCTTTTTTTCCTCTTAAGCCGAAAAACGGAATTACTGTTTTTGATCAAAATCCTCTTTTTTCTTCTTGAGCCGAATACTAGAGTTCTTCTTTTTGATCAAACTCCTCTCTTTTTTTCTTAAGCCGAAAAACGAAATTGCTGTTTTCTGATAAAAATCCTCTTTTTTTTCCTCTTGAGCCGAATAATGGAGTTACTGTTTTTTGATGAAAATCCTCTTTTTTTCTTCTTGAGCCGAATAATAGAGATGTTTTTTTGATCAAACTGCTCTTTTTTTTCCTCTTAAGCCGAAAAAACGGAATTACTGTTTTTTGATCAAAATCCTCTTTTTTTCTTCTTGAGCCGAATAATAGAGTTCTTCTTTTTGATCAAACTCCTCTCTTTTTCCTCTTAAGCCGAAAAACGAAATTGCTGTTTTCTGATAAAAATCCTCTTTTTTTTCCTCTTGAGCCGAATAATGGAGTTACTGTTTTTGATGAAAATCCTCTTTTTTTCTTCTTGAGCCGAATAATAGAGATGTTCTTTTTTGATCAAACTGCTCTTTTTTCCTCTTAAGCCGAAAAACGGAATTACTGTTTTTGATCAAAATCCTCTTTTTTTTTTCTCTTGAGCCGAATAATGGAGTTGCTGTTTTTTGATCAAAATCCTCTTTTTTTTCTCTTGAGCCGAATAATGGAGTTGCTGTTTTTGATCAAATCCTCTTTTTTTTCTTCTTGAGCCGAATAATAAAGTTCTTCTTTTTTGATCAAACTTCTTTTTTTCCTCTTAAGCCGAAAAACGGAATTGCTGTTTTCTGATAAAAATCCTCTTTTTTTCCTCTTGAGCCGAATAATGGAGTTGCTGTTTTTTGATGAAAATCCTCTTTTTTTTCTTCTTGAGCCGAATAATAGAGATGTTCTTTTTTGATCAAACTGCTCTTTTTTCATCTTAAGCCGAAAAACGAAATTGCTGTTTTCTGATAAAAATCCTCTTTTTTTTCCTCTTGAGCCGAATAATGGAGTTACTGTTTTTTGATGAAAATCCTCTTTTTTTTCTTCTTGAGCCGAATAATAGAGATGTTCTTTTTTGATCAAACTGCTCTTTTTTTCCTCTTAAGCCGAGAAACGGAATTACTCTTTTTTGATCAAAATCCTCTTTTTTCTTCTTGAGCCGAATAATAGAGTTCTTCTTTTTGATGAAACTCCTCTCTTTTTCCTCTTAAGCCGAAAAACGAAATTGCTGTTTTCTGATAAAAATCCTCTTTTTTTCTCTTGAGCCGAATAATGGAGATGTTCTTTTTTGATCAAACTGCTCTTTTTTTCATCTTAAGCCGAAAAACGGAATTACTGTTTTTTGATCAAAATCCTCTTTTTTTCTTCTTGAGCCGAATAATAGAGTTTTTCTTTTTGATCAAACTCCTCTCTTTTTTTCCTCTTAAGCCGAAAAACGAAATTGCTGTTTTCTGATAAAAATCCTCTTTTTTTTCCTCTTGAGCCGAATAATGGAGTTACTGTTTTTTGATGAAAATCCTCTTTTTTTCTTCTTGAGCCGAATAATAGAGATGTTCTTTTTTGATCAAACTGCTCTTTTTTCCTCTTAAGCCGAAAAACGGAATTACTGTTTTTTGATCAAAATCCTCTTTTTTTTCTCTTGAGCCGAATAATGGAGTTGCTGTTTTTTGATCAAAATCCTCTTTTTTTCTTCTTGAGCTGAAAAACGGGATCATTCTTTTACTGTCAGCATAATGTTTTTTACATCTGAGGCCAGAAAACGAGCTTGAACGTTCATCAATTTCTCTCACATCTTTCAGAGTAGACGATTGGGTGACAGGTACAAAATCTTTATCTCCATCATTAGGATCTGCCTGTGAAAATAAATGGTGCGATTTATAATTCTAAAGTTTAAAAATACATATTTTACAATCTTTTGCTTTTTCTTTCTCTACACAAGTTTTTAGTTTATTTAAATCTTAGCCCATGGAAAGTATATTCCATTTTCTAGCATAGAAGAATCGAAACCTGTAAAACAGTACCGTAAATTTCGGCGTGTAAGTCGAGGTCTATAAGTTTGGCCTAAAAATCATGATTTTGACATGTACCTGCCGTATAAGTCGACCCCCTTCTCTGGCTCAAATCGCTTGGTCGGAATATTTCAGTCGGCATCAGCGGCGAGGTGTAGCTGAGGAAGTGATATTCAATAATCAACTGCGTCATCAGCATACTTTGTCAGACGGCGTCATTTTCAAGAATGCTTATTATCCGCTGTGACTAGCTACGCCTCGCCTCTGGTCGGCATAAAAATGACAGATTTGCACTTTACAATAGAGAGCAAAAGTTCTGTCACTACGTGTTCTGAGAATTAATTTTTGCTGACTCATTCGTGCGCTTCGCCGCGCTTTCACTCACGTGAAAAACGATGCCAAAAGACAAGTTTCCGCCAGGAGTCGTGGTTCATGTACAAGAAAAAGGATGGATGGACGATAGTGGATGTGTCAAATGGATAAACGAAGTGTGAGCCCGTCGGCCAGGCACCATGCTTAAACCCAAATCGTTGTTAGTGTGGGACATGTTCAAGTCACATTTAACGAAAAAAGCATTAAAATCGAAAAAAAACAGATATGGCGGTGATTTCAGGTGGATTAACATCTGTATTGCAACCTCTGGATGTATCGTTAAATAAACCATTTAAGGATTCTATGCGCACCAAGTGGAATGAGTGGATGGCATCGGGTCAAAAAACTTACACTGCCGCCGGAAATATGCGTGCTGCATCTTTGCCTACAGTGTGTCAGTGGGTAAAAGATTTCTGGGACTCTATTGATCTAAAAATCGTTGTCAACTCATTCAAAAAATGCTCAATTACCAATGCGATGGACGGTACGGAGGATGATATGTTATGGGAAGAAGATGACGATATCCCCTCATCATCAGTGGAGCATGACATTATTCCAGAAGAGGATCCTTACGATGACCATTTGAATGGTGAGGAATGGGACTTTGTGTTTGATCGATCTCATGTTGAGTAGGATTACTAGTATTTTACTATTTTATAAATAAATACCTATATGTCATATCATATAATTTTGATTTGCGATGGTTTTCTCGAATCTGAATTTACTAGAATTCATTTCATGAAAAACGTCACCGCCGTATAAGTCGAGGATGGATTTTTAAACTTGAAATTTGGTGTTAAGTTTTCGACTTATACGCCGGAATTTACGGTACTTGTTTTAAAGTGTATAATGTGTATTGTTAGAACAAAAGTAATAAAGAAAAGGAATCCTGAACAAAGAAATAGCAGAATCTAATGGGATAATTTGTTTAGGGTCGGATTGGCCCTCGATAGAACTCTGGATTTCGGAGATGGAAAGTCAGGTTTGAGTTTGTAAAATACCATAAATATTTCTCACACTTGAATATGTGAATGTGTTATAAGAATGGCAGCCAATATTTTAGTAGAAATGTTTGGTGGTGAGGTGTTTCTGATTGGTTGACTTCCCTCTTCTTTGTTTTTTTTTTGTTCAATAATTGCATCTATACTTTTTGTGTGAGCGGATAATGAAGGAGATGTCCGGACAGAATCTTGAACTTAGAACTACTAATTTCAAAGTACCTGTTACGTTAATGATGGCCCGGCATGGCCAGGTGGTTAGGGCACTCGACTTGCAATCAAAGGATAGCGTTTTCTAATCACAGTTCCATCAAACATGCTTGCCTTTTCAGCAGAGGGGCTAATCCCACTCTTCGTTGGCGAAAAGAGTAGCCAAGAGTTGGAGGTGGGTGGTAATTACTAGCGGCTTTCCCTCTAGTCTTACACTGAAAAATTAGGGACGAGTAACGCAGATAGCCTTAGGGTAGCTTTGCGAAAAATTCAAAACAAACTAATGCTAAAAAGTCAATTAAATTTGTTTATTTTTTTAATTTCGCGCAAAGCTACACGAGGGCTATCTGCATTTTCCGTCCCTAGTTTAGCAGTGTAAAACTAGATGGAATACAACTAGTCATCACCACCCACCGCCAATAAGGGCTACTCTTTTACCAACGAATAGTGGGATTGAATGTAACATTATAATACCCCACGGCTGAAAGGGGAGCATATTTAGTGTGATGGGGATTCGAAATCTCAGATTACGAGTCGAGTGCCTTAACCACCTAGCTATGCCAGGCCTCTTTTTAGCGTTCCCCCAAAGAATAATTATAGCTATCTTACGGACGTGAATACAAGGTCTCTCATACGACGATTAAAAATTGGTACTGCAATTGAGCTGTCCAATGCTTTCAGTATTTTTTGTTGTTGTTAATGACAAATACAAAGAAAATTGCTCTCCTGGTAAAGACATCTTTGTTCATGCATTTAGTAATCTGTAGTTTCGTCAAAGTGATTGCACGTAAATTAATTATTGCAATCTTTTATATGATTACCGCAATGAGGAAGTTTTGGAAGTAATACCTCACTTGCTCCTATTCAAATCATGTTAGTAAAACTAGGAATTGCATTAACTTACCTCAAATTGGACAGTTTCCCTTGTTGTTGTAGTTTGACTAGGTTTAGCAGCTTCTGGTATCAACGCCAAAAACAACAACACAAGAGCGGAACTGCTCGGAGACAACGATGTCTCATGTATTTTCATATCGAACACCCTATCTAAAGAAATAAAATGAGAAATGTAAGAGCCTTTATAGAAACACAACATTGGGAAAAAAGAAAATCTTCGAGGTAAGGAGGTGAAGGAAGATTTGATGGAGAACTTCGAATTCAATTTCTAACATGTTACCCTAGTAAATATAATTCTTATTTAGTTTACTTAAAAGACAATAAGTCATGAATCAACAAAGGAGGAGCTTGCAAAATAAACTGTGATTTATGGAGCTTCCACCAAATGTTGATCCACAGAAACGTGATATTTGTGTTCCGAGATAGGTCCAGCGGTAACTTTATGGACTTGCAACTTTAATATTTTTCGTTTGATTTCCATGCTTTGCAATAAAAAACAACACAAACACATATTAACAGTATGCTGTGTTTTTTAAAGATAATACATCGTTTGTTCTACAATACTTTGTTTACTACGCATAGAGATATTTCATCAATGTCTATTGAAGAGCGGTAATTATTTACGAGTCAAAATAGAATCTATATAAATATAAAAGTATTGTTTGTTTATGTCCATGTCACTACTTTGCAAGATGTAGATGGATCCTCACCAAAACTGATGTGGATAATATGTACAAATTTTTAGTTTTGCGATTTTTGGATGATTTTTTTTACTACTACTTCTTCCCTTCGTGATGGATCTTCACCAAATTTGTATGCCTAATGGGTGCATGGGGAAATACATAGAAATTTGCGGTTTTACATCTTGTGTTTTGCAATTTTTATGGGCGTTGTTTTTACAATTGCGTATAAGGGAAGCAACTTTTCATGTCCTGAGATAACCTTCCATTAACCATGAATTTACATAATTTTCGTCCAGGGGAGGAATACTCCAACTAGTATTGAAATACGTCATTAATTTAATTAAATTAGAATTAAGCTTAGGCGTGATTCATAAATTGTACGAGATACTTCAGAATACTTACTATAAGGAACAGTTTATTTTAGAATGTAATATTTGTTTTTCACAAACTAATTTCATATGGTGTTTTGGACGATTTTTTATTCACTATAATTAATAGTAATATAACAACAAAAGATCCTGTTTGTATGTGTGTGACTACCTAGCTTCAAGAGGATATAACCCATAGACCTGAAACTTCACACGCATACAAGGGGAATTCTAAGGGTGTGTACCTGTGCATTACTGTTTAGATTTGACGTTTTGGCCAATTTGTCTCCCTGTAGCTCCAAAATTTGTTTTTCCAATTCTCACTTACTAAATGATTTGTCTTTTTCTGTTTGTTTTTGAATTCTATCTGCGCTAGCCGTCCCTACTTAAGCAGTGTAAAACTACAGGGAAGGCAGCTAGTCATCACCACTCACCACCAACCGCTGGGGCTACTCTTCTACCAACGAATAGTGGGATTGACCATCACATTATAACGCCCCACGGCTTAAAAGGGGAGCATGTATGGTGCGACGGGGATTCGAACTCGCGACTCTCAGATTACGAGTCGAACACCTTAACTCACCCGGCCATGCCGGGCCCATACTAAATGAACGATATATGAAGGTTCTTCTACCAAATATTCGTTTTCGACACAGATATGGAAATAAAAATACATGTTTGAGAATTTAAAAAAAGTTGAATTGAACTAAATTGAAAAAAAAAACATCAATAAACAGTGGGATGAAAAATATTAGAGAATACTGGAGAATTATGAGAATGAAAAGAACACAGGAAGAAATAATCTGAAAAGCAAAATCAAAACTGTTTGTTTTTGAAAAGAATTAAATTAAGTTCGGGAAAGAGCAACAGACAAATCAAATAAAGAATTTGCACAATGAGATAACTATAGGAATAATTCAGATAATGGCGACATTTAAATGGTACATTGATGTATCTATGAATCACGAGGGGACCTTAGAATCCTGAAGAGAAACATGGATATTTTAATCTAACGAAAAATATTTCACAATTATGCAACTAATATATTATTTTGAATGATTTAGTGGACACCCCCTGTTCCGGTGACTCAGCAGTAAGTCTAAGCCACGCTAAAAATTGGGTTTCAGCACCTACGGTGGGCACATCACAGATTTCACATTGTACAGAGTTGTGCCTATCAATAAACAAATAAGCAGGAGGCACACGACTTAAGATTCTACAAAGAAATATTAAACCCAGTTCATTATTCGGTTTTCTACTTATTACCAATTAGACTGGTTTGAGGGAATTCCACCCCTTATGAATAATCCCGAATTTTGTCCTTCTTCCTCGTGAACACTCAACCTCCTAATTGGATAGGAAGCTGGCCTTTCAATTATGACAGATATTGAACAAACTGTGCAGCTTATACAGATCATCCATTACTCGGTTAAATAAGAACGTGATTAATAAGATGACAGTTGCTGCATGTTACTGATAAGCGTGTGTAGTGTAACGAGACATAAAAAGCTAGTATATGATTATGTTTTAATCGGTTTTAAAAACCACTTCCTAAAAGTTCACGGCTTTATTTTACTTTGTTTGTAGTTAGACCCAAAACTACACAATGGGCTATCTGTGTAGTATGGGGTTTGGGCGTTATAAGCCTTTAAAATTATCACTATACCACTAGCTTTATCCTATTTAACTATTTTCCACTGATAACAATCATACCCGGTATTGTTATGTAACATCGAAGTTTATGACAGGAGAATTACTTAAAATTTAATTAGGCTTCGTCGAACATTAAGGAATTTTCTTACAAGCCTTCCATCCTCCCAAAATTTATTTCTGTGTTACACTGTTTAATTTGCATTATTGTACGAATGTTTTATCAGTAAACTTTTAGGTTTAAACGAAACTCTTAACACGTATCTCATACAAACAATCTTACCGATATGATTACAACCTCAATACGCAAGTATAGTATTTCCTTTTATAGGCAAATAAAATATGCAAAATGGATCAAACTTTTAAGAAGTTAAACGAACACTTTTCAATCACAAAATACGCCTAGTAACTCTTTTTTTGTCGTTAAGGGATCAGTAA
The DNA here is from genome assembly GCF_004210375.1 of Tachypleus tridentatus. NCBI lineage: Eukaryota > Metazoa > Arthropoda > Merostomata > Xiphosura > Limulidae > Tachypleus > Tachypleus tridentatus. Next base: position 123,205,668 of record NC_134833.1, read on the forward strand.
CAATATATTCTTCGCTGGTATACTGTGATTCGGTATTGTTGCACTGTCAATCAAAAAAGACGTTATGTCAATTAGTTTGTTTATAAAATATTTAGCATGCAGATATTGTTATTCTATTAAAGCTTGAATATTTTTCATTCAAAGGTTGTATTTTAAGTATTAAATATGCCGACGTTTTAGGCAAACGTGATAACGTGTGTAAACTTTTAACGACAGTGACATCTACTGATCTTCTAATCTCGTTAACTGAATAACGCGATTGTCTCTGGGTGTCTCTAATAGTCATGGCGTAAAAATTATTTTAATATTTTGTTGAAACCAAGCAGCATAATAAAAAATTTCGCTCGTTAAAACATGCTTTTCTTTGGTGTTTAAATGGCACTAAATATTATTGAAACTTATAAAGTTTATGAACCATTTGATATATTAGAATAATTTGAAAACTTTAGTTTAAAATCTTTGAAAGAAAATATTCGAAATATGTTTTGTTAATGTGCGAATATAAGCGTAAAATATCTAGTACCGATTAGCTTTTCGATTACCAATATAGGAACTTTATGTACTCAAAGTATCTTTATCAGATCTTTTGTCTTTATAATAATAATCCAGTGTATTATGATATACAGTTGTTATTAATGCATCTCAAAATTTCTTTACAGATATATAACTTAGACTTTAAAGTATTGTCATAGGTAAATTAATATTTTTAAATATTATCTATTTTATATCGTGTAATTGTTAATGTGTAGTGGTTAAAAAGTGCAGATGGTGCTTAAAGTGACTCCTCATGGAAGTTTTGTTACATAACTTTACGAGATGAAGCTATTCTATTTCGCAATAAAAACATGCAAGGTGCGAATCCTTAGGGTTTAGAAGAAGGATTTTTGTAATGTTGGAAAGTTTCAATTAGGTAAAGGAAGCATGATTCCAACAGGGCTACGTTGATAGGCTACTCAACCATCAGCTATCAATCTCGCACCGGCGACAGTGAAAAAAGTAAAACAGTTTGTTAGTGAAAGGAAAACAATAACACAGCGGTTCATTGTAGATAAAGTAGGAACCTTCCTTGGAACTGTGAACAAGACAATTCACATGGATTTTAATTTTACAAAAGTGCTGCTCAAGCTCTTTTTAAACACGTAACACAATGAAAGAATATTTGTCTGTTATGAGGTAAATGAGAGTATGCTATCACATTGGACAAATGTATATCTATTTAAATGTCTTCAAAAATCGTTTTTTTTTTCTTTATACAGTATTTCAGATGTTATTATAGAGTATATTTATAATGCCAAGTTAAAGACGCGGATAAAAAATGTCAAAAATAAGATCGAAATGAAGAGCAATATTCAGTAAGGACATGCCAATTAGTGACAGCTTGTTTGTTTGTTTTTGAATTTTGCACAAAGCTACTCGGAGGGCTATCTGTGCTAGCCCCATCCCTAATTTACCAGTGTAAGAATAGCAGCTAGTCATCAACCTCCCACTGTTAACTCTTGGGCTACTCTTTTACCAACGAATAATGGGATTGACCGTCACATTATAACGCCCCTACGGCTGAAAGGGCGAGCATGTTTAGCGCGACGGGAATGCGAATCCGCGACCCTCAAATTACGAGTCGCACACCATAACACACTTGGCCATGCCGGGCAAAAGTACTTTTATATACTGGAGGTGCTGGGGTTCGAACCCGGGACTTCTCACATGCGAAGCGAGCGCTCTACCACTGAGCTACACCCCCTAGTGATAACTTCCTCATACAAGACAACATAGCATATCAGTTCTTTCAGAGCACGAATACATGCTATACCCTTCTTAGATATCTTCCATGACCTTTGGGTCACTCGTAATGGACCCTTAGACCCAGACTCGGTTGATTCGCTTCAGAGAGGAGTGAAAAAGTGGGGAAAAACAATGACGTCAGTACAATGTCCCTTTCAGTTGAAATCGTGCTGCACAATAACAAGTTGTAACCATAACATATTCTGTCTCTGTCACTATTACACAGAAACAACAGCTGAAACTGATGCTCGAATTGGATGTAGTGTAATGGTTAGTGTGTTCATGTTGTTATTCCCGATGTTCGTGGTTCGAAACCTGTTGACGCAAAACGGGACTCTTGCCATCAGTTCCTTGTATTTCAAAATTACATATTTAGTTGTTATTAAGCTATTTTTGTAAACATTAACATAAAATGTGTGTATCGATAAATTGCGTGTGAATATACATTTTAAAATGATAGACGTCTTTTGCATGTGTCGGTCAAACATATCTTAAACCTGGTACATGGTGGTGGTAACTATCGCTTCAAAATTGGTGAAAGATAGTCCTCGAATAGCTTTGCGCGAAATCTAACAAACAAACAGAAGTTTAAACGTTGGCTAGCTATAAAATAATGTTACCTTATGAAAAAGTAAATGTATGTAAATAGTTATTCTTAGTTGTGGAAGCCAGATTAGAGACAAACTAAAACAGTATTAACTATGTCAGTATACAAAATGCAAGAATGATCTGACTGTTCACTTCTCTAATGTCTCGAGGGATCAAACGTTTGGACGAAAAGAGAGTTTGGTTAAGCCGTTTGTTTTCTCTAAATGATTAAAGAAATAAATAAATCTGCGGTTTCTATTAAAGGTCAGGAACTGAGATCCTTAATTATTTAGATTTATAGTTGCTTAGCGAGTATAAAATAAGCCTAGACATTAATCAATGAGTATTTCGAAAGTCATTTCAAATTACTTTGTGTTTTGTTTAATGCCCTATTCTTACAGCATACTGTTTTGTAGGGATGCCACAGATATTTCTCAATTTAAAATCTTATTTTCAAGATCCTATTTGTCATTAGTGAATGTTATTTTTCTTCTATATATCCTCTCTCTACGATCGTTTTTTTCGCTGCAAATTTTATAAATGATTTTAATAAAGAAAGCACAGATAAGTTCAAGCTTTAAAATAAAACAGCCAAGCAAATAAAACGAAAATGGTAATTGAAACAGATAAAACAAACCTATATTTTTTTATTTATAGTCAGTAACTCTCACTGGATTCATATGCAGACTGCAGCTTAGCATAGATAACTAAACCTTTTAAACCATAAGATCCTAATGGCTCAAAATAAGTTATAAAATTACTGGTAATTGTACTAAAACACATATTATCAGAAACATGATTCATAACAAAACGATTTTCCGAGTCTCTACAATAACAACAACAAAAAACAAAAATTTTAAGAGAAATCAGCAAGTCTTCCTGTGATTCACAGCTACACTATAAAGATTATAAGACTAAAATTCTGGGTTCAGTCATTGTTAAGGGCATTGAACAACTAGCTTATGATGTAGATTTGTGCTTAGCAACATAGAAAGATGAAAACAAGAAGAGAGAAATTACAAAAAGTGAAGTTGGCTAACTTATGATAGTATGTATTTTCATGGTGTTAGTTGTATGCTGACTTTCGTAAGAAAAACGCTTCTCTTTATAATATATTCATAACACATACTTAATTTAATGAGACGGGAGAATGTTGTCCACGTGTAGATTGTAAACATTTTCTTCTCTTAAAACCGCCAGCCTTTATTTGTAATTGAATTGTCCTGCTACACTTTTACAATAATCAGTTTTTTGGGGGAGGCTAGATTAACCTTCTAAACTTGAACTTCACTTTGGAGCTAGGTTGTTCTTCCTAAAGTTAAATTATTTTTACAGCTTTCTGGGGGTTAGAATGACTTATGAAACGTGGAACACTTTTATAATCAGCAGTCCTTCTTTGAAAATATGTTTTCCTTCTATACTTAGGAACTATTTTTAATGTTCAATTGCATTACCATTTCGGATATTAATGTATTTTTCAACAAGTTTGTTTAGCTTAACAGCAATCTAATAACACTCAATAAGTTTCGAGATTTCTCAGTATAAAGGATGTCAATTGAATTATTAGAAGTATGTGCTTGTAATCAGTATTTCACTCAAGAAATAAGCTTGCTGTGTAACTAAAAACATCAACTATATTCACGTTCACGTCAGTACCTCACTGTTACGAAAGAGAATCATTCGATATTACGAATATATTTATAAACATATTTATAATACTACCAAAATAATAACTTGTTTTTATTTACAAACACTAATTCAGTCTGTTTTTATTCACGTTTACTTTCAACTCATGTTTACATGAAATTAGTCTAATCCAGTTTTTTTTATTTTATCCACATGTAGCCCGTTTCTTTATCGTAACTCAGATTTGTTGTTTAAGTAATGCTGTATATGTAAAGTGTGGTTGTTTAAAATGTTTTGAATTCCTATTGTTAATTTCATTTTTTTTTTCGGTTACGATGATGTTTTCTATTTGGTTAATAAACGATTTAAAACGATGTTTTCTGTTTGGTTAATAATAGAGTTAAAACGATGTTTTCTGTTTGGTTAATAATCGAATTAAAACGATGTTTTCTGTTTGGCTAAAAATGGATTTAAAGTGTCAAAATGTAAGCGAATTTCGTTTCGGTCTAACATAACATCTTGGTATTACTCTTGGCTATAATAAAACGATCTTATTAGTTTTGGTTTAAATTATTTATCAAGAAGCTCTGGCAGAACTCGTCCCAATCGTCAGAATACTACAATCAGGTTCAAATTAGCATCACAAGAAGTAAAGCTTATGTATATGTTCTATACTAGAAAAAATATAGTAAAGTCCAGAAATGTTGCTATGTCTTTTATGTTGTATACCAGAAGAAATATAGTAGTCTAGAAACACTGCTATGACTTATATGCTCTATACCAGATGAAATAGGCCCGGCATGGCCAAGCGTGTTAAGGCGTGCGACTCGTAATCTGAGGGTCGCTGGTTCACATCCCCGTCGCGCCAAACATGCTCGCCCTCCCAGCCGTGGGGGCGTTATAATGTGACGATCAATCCAACTATTGAGTTGGCGTGGGTGGTGATGACTAGCTGCCTTCCCTCTAGACTTACACTGCTAAATTAGGGACGGCTAGCACAGATAGCCCTCGAATAGCTTTGTGCGAAATTCAAAACAAACCAAACCAACTCAAACCAGATGAAATATAGCAGTCTAGCAACGTTGCTATGAATTGTATGTCTATGAAACGTTATTACGATTTGTATATTCTACACCAGAAGAAACATAGTAGTATACGAAACGTTACAACTTGTATATTCTATAGCAGAAGAAACATAGTAGTCTACGAAACGTTACGACTTGTATATTCTACACCAGATGAAACGTGGTAAAGTTTGCGAAACGTTGTTACGAGCTGTACGCTCTAGAATTAATTGGCAAGTTTCTGAATACATACTGAAAAAATACAAAATACATCGGATGCAGAGATGCCAACCATTACGATTTTGGTGTATACATTACGACTATACTCTCATACAGACAAATATTACGACTTGTTGCAACTCCCAAATTATTATATATTATATAGGCCTATACAATAAAGTGATAAATTGTTCCCCCAGGGCTTGAAAGCGTGAAAAGAAAATTTCTAGTGAGATACAAATAAATTTTGATAATAAATAAAAAAATAGTCCAAATGGCTACTTGCGATAATCATGTTTATGCTTGAAATAATAAAAAATATTTGTATCTCCGACGTCTATCAATAGTTTGAGTGCGGTGCTCCTCCATACTTGGTACGTGGGGGAATTCATAGCTACGTCATCAGTGCTTGTCAGCTAATCAGCGCTCGCGTAGATGGGTATTTCTCGTTTTCTAAGCAGCAAAGAAACACCAATGCGGTCATTCACAAAGGGAAAAAAAGAGGTCTCATTCACCAGATTGTCTTGTTTCTGGCAAATCTAGAAGGACTAAAACTGTGAATGAAAAATTTAGGAAAGAGTATAGTGCAAAATATCCGGTCACTGCATCAAAAGTTAGTGACAGTCATGCGTTTTGTACAGTTTGTCACATCGATTTTTCTGTGGCACATGGTGGGATAAACGATTGTTCCGGACATACAAAATCGGCATCTCGCCAATAAAAGGCTGAGGAGAAGACAAAGGATGCAGACAACGACATTTATGAGCAAGAATTCAGAATATGAAACTATAAATGCAGAAGTGATGTTCACGCAATTCGTCATTGCTCATAATTTACCCCTAGCTGTATCCGATCATGCAGGACATCTATTGAGAAAAATGTTCCTGGACTTTGATACAGAGAAAAAATATGGCTGTGCTAGAACCAAAACTACAGCCATTGTACTAATGTTGGGTTGTGAAGATGACAAAATGATTTCAAGCATACTTACTAACAGTGTTTACAGTTTAGCCACAGATGGATCCACAGACATGGATGACTCAAAACTGGATCCAGTGGTTGTACGATATCTGTACGGGCTCTGTCTACAATCTTTACGCTCAGTCATTTGAAATTGTTGGCATTTCTGCGGATGTTGTTATTCATTTCTACAAACGTTACATCAGCTTTATGAAGGTATAACCATCATTGTTCCCTTTTGGACATTTCACAAGTTTGGTTAAACGTCCCATAGTTGATAACGATAAATGTGTCAACCTTTCACATTCTAGCATCTGGTGTTAACTAAGTCTTGTACACCACAAAGATATGTGATAAACCGTTTTTACGCAAATGGTCCAAAGCACGCACACAGTACACTTCAAAACCTCTTGATCTCACTCTCTAACACTGTCATAATGTGGAGTGTTCCAAGTGTCAGAAACTCTTTATCTTACTTACTAACACTTCGTAATTTGGAGTTTTTCAAGTATCAAAGTATAAAACATTTCTCTTTAAGAGGTGTTAATACTAAGTAAAAAAAAGAAAGTTAGATATATTTTTTATAACTCAGTATTAACTTAGTGTCTACTGTATAAACAATATATTACAATATCTATGTTTATTACTGTGTTTACTTTTAGTTCTGAATAGCAATTATTATTAGTGTTAAAAATAGACTAGAAATTTTTGTCTATATGCATAGCTTTTTATTTTGAGAAATAACTCCGTATCGTAATGCCTCACGTGTGTGTAAGAAACAAGTATTTATGTGCACTTACACTTTGGTGTTAACATGGCTTTAAAATGATTCTGTAAGTTATTCGCGTGTGTAACAAACTTGAAACTCGGTGACGTGTTTAATTTTCTCTAATATGCGGTCAATGTTTATTTAAAATGGCTTCATTTTCTACACGTCTAATTTTGGTAACTCTCTGTAATAACTTGTATAATTAAGACATAAGAAAGACATGTGAGAAGTGTAATTGCTAAAATTAAAATTGCTGGCCGAGGTTTCTCTGAAATTAAATTCCTCATACTGATGTCTTTTTATTGGACAGATCAAAAAGTGGGGGAGTGGTATTCGTCCACTGCATATTATATCAAATTAAAAATTCAAGATATTAAAAGTTTTACTTCAAAAAACTGGCTGATTGTTGCTCCAGAAATATTGACAAATAATTAACTTTTACATATTTGTTTTGAAGATGTTTCAGTAGTGATTATGAAATAACTATGTATTAGCAGTTTCACTGTCAGTGGTCGTAATGCACCGTATTCCTCAGTTGTAACAGAAGAGAAAAAAAATTACTTGGTGATTGCTGTACCGGAAGAATGTAGTTAAATAGTGGCTTTATAAGTTCGCTGATATTGTAATAATAACTTTTTAACAAGTGCACTGTTAAAAAAAAAACATCGATTTACCAAAAGACTGTCCGTGTTGTACTTTTCTTTTCTCTGTCGTTAGAAATACATTAGAAAGTAAAATATACAATTTAGTGCATATTTTTATATTTTTTTTGTGTGTGCTTAACTCTTTAAATGAAGAAATTACGTCACATTTATGTCAACTGCTCCAAAATTAAGGTATTTTGTATCGATAGAAATCCGCTCATGAAAGTGAGAACAGATTGTGTGGTTAGGGAATGTGAAAAACTTATAATTATTTCTACACCAGTTAGAAGAGTTATATAGAAAACTTTTAAATAGACCGATATCCGTAACAAAGCATTATGTTAGTATACCACTATAATTGCGGTGAAGACCCAAAATTTTGGATTCTTCTTTAAATGAATCGTGCTTATTGGCAACCCTAATTTTAATGACAATCTTTTGGTTGTGCAACAACTGTGCTGTCGTTGGCAATCAAGATTTCACTGACAACAATTTGTCAACACAACCTAGTCGTGTATGTTCAATAGACTGGTAATGTACGATAGACTTATAGAATCTAATAATGTGATAAAACATTTTAAAGCTATAGAGTTTGATGAAGATAAATCTGACGAAATTATAAAAATAGGAAATAGGGACTCTTTTTAAAAAATGGCATAAACAAGATAAGTACATTAAAGTGAAAAAGTAATAATAAAAAATAAACAAATAATTTAAGATATGAGACATAGTGTTGACATTATTTCCTTAAGCTACACATACCTATTTTGACGCCTCCCTTTAGTGGCATAACTGAGAACTTTTATCAGTGATATGCTAGTCACACAGGACTAGCAGAAGAGAACCTTCCAATTGAGAAGTTCTTATCTAACTTTCATGTACTTTTCAGATGCATTCCAATTCAAGAGTTTGACCTTAAGACATCTTGTCCCAAATGTTGGTTGGTTGGTTGATTTGGTGTTTTATGGCACAAAGCAGCTACGCTATCTGTGCCAAACATCCAGTAAAAATTAAAGTAAAATTAAGAAATTTATAAAAGGAATTTAAAGTAAAATAAAACAAAGTAAAAAAAGCATAAAACCTATGTTTACATCTAGTTTACAGCATTAAGAGAAAAAATACAGTAATACAAGTGGTAGAGGAATTTCTGTAGCATAACTGTAATTATCTGAACTCGCCAGGAAGACAAACAGTTAAGTACAAAACCACCATCAGTCACCTGAAGTTGGCCTTTCCAGTTCTGTTTCCGAGTTATTTGAAGTTACGGCCATTTTCTAATTTCAAGTCGAACTAGTTGGACTTTGATTCCTAAAAGAATATCACATTATAAAAAGTTCTAATGTATAAATTAAAAACTTAAATAGTATTAAAAAGATTAATGGACTTTAAAAAACTAAAAACATTTCCAAGGTGGACAGTGTCACCATCACCAATAACATTGTCTAACATCATGGATAAACCTTGAGACAGAACATGTTTAAAGTGGTGCCGTTGTTGAAAGTCATAACGACGGCAAGACAGTAAAATGTAGCTTATTATGACCTGAGTATTACACAGACAATAGATTGGTGTATCAGTCCCAGGTAAAAGAAAACGATGAGTTAAAAAACTGTGATCAATAGTTAGAACAACTTCCTCTTTCCGATCCTTACGGAAGCAAGACGGCCAAAGTCTAACAGAAGGTTTTATTTGGAAAAGCTTGTTTTCGCGTTGCTCACTCCAAGTGGACTGCCAACTGGCATGGAGCCGAGCCTTGAATACAGGACCATAGTCCATGTATGGAACAAGCACAGCAGTGATAGTGTCAGAGCAGATGGATTTAGCTGCAGTATCGGCAAGCTCGTTTCCGTAAATACCAATATGGCCCAGCATCCAGAAAAACTGGATAGAAGTAGATGTTAAAGAGAAATTGGCCAGTCGGTTTTGAATATTGACGAGGACATGTTTAGAACTAATGTGAAGTGATTCCAGGACTAGTAGAGAACTAAACGAGTCAGTATAAATAGTGCAATTTGAGTTCTGCTAAGCTTCTATGTGATCCAGGGCAAGAGAAATGGCGTACATTTCCGCAGTGAACACAGAAACTGCAGAGGGGATTGTGCACGCAACCACCGAACCACTACAAACAATGGCAGAGCCCACACAGTCACCTGATTTTGAACCATCTGTATAAATAGGAATGGAAGGATGATTCGAAATGTGTTCAGCAAATAACAGACAGTATTTCCAATCGGGAATGTCTGCTTTTCCCAGATGACTGAACGATAGGCCACATTTGGGGACTGTAAGAAGCTATGGTGGGATATGCTGACAAGTGGATACAGAAATGTTATCCAAGGACATACCCAATTCATCCAGCTGCGCCTGGATACGAAGGTTAAAAGGAGCAATGGCAGACTGACTGTTCTGAAAAAGCATGACCCACCGAAGAAGGAAAACACAACCCCAGGTGGAGTCTATGGAAAAGAACAAAGTTTCGGAGCATATAGTAAAGACAGTTGTAAATGGCGGAGATGCAAAGAAGGTTCATGAAACTTTGTGTATAAGCTCTGAACTGGGGAAATGCGGAAAGTCTCAGTACAGAGCTGAAGTCCTTGATGATGAATGGGGTCCAGCATCTTTAAGTCCGAGATCCTGGCAGAGGCATAGACCAGTGATCCATAGTTGAGTTTCAGTCAAATAAGAGCACAATGTATCTTTAGCATAGAACATCAATCTGTTCCTCAAGTGGTGGAAGAGAGGACACTAAAGATGTTCAGTGCTCTTGTGCATTTGACCCGTAGCTGCTTGATGTGTGGTATAAAGATCAGTTTATGGTCAAAGATAAGCTCCAAGAACTTTGTTTCAGGAACCACAGGCAGCACACTTCACCGATACGGAGTTCAGGATCAGAGTGAATACCCCGTTTGCGGCAAAAGTGCATGCAAATGATTTTGGAGAGAGAAATGTTGAAAACATTTCCTGTGATCCACTTCAGTAAGTGATTGAGGGCAGTCTGTAGCTGCTGCTCAATATACCTCATGTTTGACAACTGACGCAAGATGTGGAAGTCGTCGACAAAGATATCGTTTGCAATTGTAGAGAGTAGTTGTCCACTGATGACATTAATCTTTATAATGAAAAGTGTGACACTTAAGACACAGCCCTAAGGGACTCAAAACTTCTGTTGGAAAGAATGGGAAAGTGTCGAACCCACTCAGGCTTGGAATCGCCAGTTCATTAAAATATTTTATAAAACTCGATAAACTGCCACGCAATCCATATGAATGGAAGTCTCACAAGGTGCCATATCTCCATGTTGTATTATAAGCTTTCTCAAGGTAAAAAAATACATAAATAAGATGTTGAAAAAGGCTTCCGTGATTGATGTTTGAAGTCGAATCAGGTGATTTTTGGTGGAACTCTGTCTTCAGAACCCACACTGGGTGGGCAAGAGGAGGTTGTTTGATTAGAGGAACCAAACAAGACGAGCATTAATCATCCTCTCTAAGATCTTACAGAGACAGATCGTCAAAACAATAGGAAAATAGTTCAAAGGAATCTTTGGATCCTTCCCAGGTTTACAAAAAGGAAGTACAAGCATCGGGAAAAACATTTTCTTGCCAAATCCGGTTAAAAACAACCAGAGAATAGCAAGAGAGGCAGGATAAAGATGTTGCAATATATCATAATGAATATTATCAGGTCCGACTCATGTACTGCCAGACCGATGAAGAGCAAGTTTAAGTTCCACCAGTGTAAGGGGTCGATTACAGTCACAGAGACGACCAGCCCAAAAGGAAATAGGCGATTGTTATGCCCGTGGTTTGATGGCTAAGAAGATGGGGAATGAAGCAGAAGTGCTAGGTGTATGAGAAGAGGCTTCTGCTGAGAGTATTGACGACACTCTGGGCACCAGAAACTTCCTGACAATCAGATAACAAGATCAAAAGAGAGCAGAAGTATACTGGATACTAAACATTCGAATTTTTTCCATATACTTTGGAACTGCTGGTAGAAGAAATGATAGGAGTGTATTTAATCCAATATTCCTTCTGGTTTTGACGTCTGACCTGCTGACATTTGTACGGGCTCGCTTAAATTCAATGCAGTTTAAAAATGTGGGATACCTACGAAAGATATCCCAAACTCGTTTTTGAGTTTATCTTTTCATGTGGCAGGCATAATTCCGGCAAGAACAAGGATACGGTGGGAAACGTGGCGAGGTTTTAGAAATACACTGAACAGTTGCCTGGACAATACAATCAGTTACTGCTGTCATACAGTCATTTATCGATAACTTACACAAGATGGCAAAATCAAGTTCTGCGAGAGCAGTGAAAGAGGGCCAGTTAGGCTGGTCCAACGTCCGTCAAGGCACTCGTATCGGATGGCATCGACAACGGCCAGTCTCTCTCAAAATGATAGGAAAATTGTCACAGCCCCGTGGATTACTATCGACTCTATAAGAAAAGTAAGTGAAAAGTAAAAGGAAGCAGATAAGAAGATCTATGGCAATAAAATACTGACTAGGAGCACGAAAATAGGTATAAGAACCAATATTGAAGGGAGATAGATTATGATCTGAGAGCATATGTTCTATAGCACCACCCCAGAGGGAATTATGTCCATAGAAATCCCTCACCAGTAAATGGGGATGGTAACTGCTCAGTCAGGGCATCAAGGTCTGAATGATTATAGATCTCTTCAGGAGGCAGGTTGAGAGAACAAATAGTGATGGTATGACTCAAGGAATCACGGATGGCTACAGCCTCCATGAGTGGGCACATACTGATCAATGAGTAATGCCACCCAACCATGCACTCCTCCATCACATGACCTGTCGTTTCTCTACAAGGAAAATTACCGAAGGGTAACTGTATCAGCAGGTGTAGGAAACGTTTCGTCTAAGGAGAGATACATGTAATGGTAAGAATCAATCAAATCCTAAATGTCATCTATATTTGATCTGAAACCTCGGCAGTTCCACTGGATCAGAGTGGCCATTGTTATTTATGTGAGGAGAATGTGTCGGGAAGACCTTATGTTTGCGACACTTTTTTTCTTTATTGAACAAAGATCTATCTACCTCCTTAGATTCTGTCCTGGGTCGAGTAGAGAAGACTTGTCTGTGGACAAAGGTTCCAATGACTGAGGGCGTGAACGAATGTTTGATTTACTTCTCGGGGCTGCAGAAGAGGATAGACCCGAGAAAAGACTTGAACCTGAAGGAAGTGGAACTGGGTAGTCACTGGAAGGAGAGGTATGGACAGAGATGAGAATAGACGTATATGCGTCAACCTTTTTAATTATGGAAGACATACGATTCTTAAGATGTTTTGCAAACGATTCTACTGGAGGTATGGAGAGATCCTTCTGCACTCCTACTGCGGCAGAGGAATGGAGTGCAGCAGCATATGTCTGAGATGGAGTTGGAGACAATATAACTGCATAAGTCAAACAATTGCACTTATTATTACGGTAGTTTTCCTTATAAATACATCTTTATTTGATGATGTCTTTACAGACGAAATCATTCCAATAATAAAGGAAATGTATGTGAAACTTTTTTGGCTTTCCCCAACTCCGTGATTATGAAATTTCACCAAGTACTGACGATTTCAATGTATTTATTTACTGGACTTATTATAAAGGGGTTTATAAAATTGTTTTATGACTAATAATTAAGCCGTAATATTCAAAGTTGCCTTATAATCCCGACAGACCACAGATTCCTTCTCCCTACTCTAGCCAGAAGCATTCGTTAATGTCCATGTACAATCCGTTTACGCATGCGTGCCCAGATATTTGCACAAGGTTATCGCTAGTTCTTGCAGCTAATCCACCTGCAGGCTGTTCAGTTGTAGTATTGGTTTTTCGACCCCAAAGAAAGAAGTTGTGACACTATGTTTCTTAAGAGTTGCCTTATATTCCAGATCGCCCTATTATCGTGATAGTACGCTAATTATAACTGAAGTTCATTTACATAACATTTGTACAATTTTTCAGTTTATTAGTCATATACCGTAATACCTCAGTATTAGAGATTTTGAGGTATTAAATTATCTAATAATTTAATGACACCATTATATTTTACATATTTACTAGCTTTGCTCCTACCAATATAACGAATATAATTTAAAATACTTCCTTCTACGCTTCACACTAACATAATTATTAAAGAAAAAGGAGTTGAAAAGTTAAAATAAAATGTAATTTACACTTCTCTTCGTAATTCTAGTTACAACTTGTAGACAAAACTATTAAAATAATAACTTTCAGCACGCACACTGAAAGCTAGTGTAAATAAGTGTAAATCAAAAACATGCATTTTATATGTCGTGGTAACTAAGTAATTCAACAGCTTTCTGTTGTACCTTTCAAGAGCCTACAATACAATATCGTAACAATTTTAATTCAACAACTTTCTCTTGTACTTTTAAAGAACCTACAATACAATATCATAACAATTATAATTCAACAACTTTCTGTTGTACCTTTAAAGAAACTAAAATACATTATCGTAACAATTATAATTCAACAACTTTCTGTTGTACCTTTCAAGAACCTAAATGCAATATCATATCAGTTTTAATTCAACAACTTTCTGTTGAACTTTTCAAGAACCGACAATGTAATATCGTAAAAATTTTAATTCAATAACTTTCTGTTGTACCTTCCAAGCACCTACAATGCAATATCGTAACAATATTAATTAAACAACTTTCAGATGTACTTTTCATGAATCTACAATGCAATATTATAACAATTTTAATTCAACAACTTTCTGTTCTACCTTTCCAGAACCTACAATATAATATCGTAACAATTTTAATTCAACAACTTTCTGTTGTACTTTTCAAGAACTTACAATGTAATATCGTAACAATTTCAATTCAAAAACTTTTTGTTGTACTTTTCAAGAACCTACAATATTATATCATAACAATTTTAATTCAACAACTTTCTGTTATACCTTTCAAGAACCTAAATGCAATATCATAACAATTTTAATTCAATAACTTTCTGTTCTACCTTTCATGAACCTACATTGTAATATCGTAACAATTTTAATTCAATAACTTTCTGTTGTTATTTTCAAGAACCAACAATGCAATATCATAACAATTTTAATTCAACAACTTTCTATTATACCTTTCAAACACCTACAATATAATATCGTAACTATTTTAATTTAATAACTTTCTGTTGTACCTTTCAAAAACCTGCAATATTATATCTTAACAATTTTAATTCAATAACTTCCTATTGTATCTTTCAAGAACATACAGTGTAATATCGTAACAATTTTAATTCAACAACTTTTTGTTGTACTTTTGAAGATTCTACAATGCAATATCATAACAATTTTAATTCAACAACTTTCTATTGTACCTTTCAAAAACCTACAATATAATATCGTAACTATTTTAATTCAATAACTTTCTGTTCTACCTTTCAAGAACCTACAATGTAATATCGTAACAATTTTAATTTAATAACTTTCTATTGTACCTTTCAAGTTGCTAAAATATAATATGGTAACAGTTTTAATTCAACAACTTTGTGTTGTACTTTTCAAGAACCTACAATGCAATATCATAACAATTTTAATTCAACAACTTTCTGATGTACCTTTCAAGAACCTACAATAAAATATCGTAACTATTTTAATTCAATAACGTTCTGTTGTACCTTTAAAGATCCTGCAATCTAATATCGTAACAATTTTAATTCAACAACTTTTTGTTGTACTTTTGAAGATTCTACAATGCAATATCATAACAATTTTAATTCAACATCTTTCTGTTGTACCTTTATAAAACCTACAATATAATATTGTAACTATTTTAATTCAATAACTTTCTGTTCTACCTTTCAAGAACCTACAATGTAATATCATAACAATTTTAATTCAATAATTTTTTGTTGTACCTTTCAAGAACCTGCAAGGTAATATCATAACAATTTTAATTCAACAACTTTTTGTTGCACTTTTCAAGAACCTACAACATAATATCTTAACATATTTCATTCAACAACTTTCTGTTGTACCTTTCAAGAACCTAAATGCAACATCATAACAATTTTAATTCAACAACTTTTTGTTGTACCTTTCAAGATCCTAAATGCAATATCGTAACAATTTTAATTCAACAATTTTTGTTGTACCTTTCAAGAACCTGCAATATAATATCATAACAATTTCAATTCAAGAACTTTTTGTTGTACTTTTCAAGAACCTACAATATAATATCATAACAATTTTAATTCAACAACTTTCTGTTATACCTTTCAAGAACCTAAATGCAATATCATAACAATTTTAATTCAATAACTTTCTGTTCTACCTTTCATGAACCTACATTGTAATATCGTAACAATTTTAATTCAATAACTTTCTGTTGTTATTTTCAAGAACCAACAATGCAATATCATAACAATTTTAATTCAACAACTTTCTATTATACCTTTCAAAAACCTACAATATAATATCGTAACTATTTTAATTTAATAACTTTCTGTTGTACCTTTCAAAAACCTGCAATATTATATCTTAACAATTTTAATTCAATAACTTCCTATTGTATCTTTCAAGAACATACAGTGTAATATCGTAACAATTTTAATTCAACAACTTTTTGTTGTACTTTTGAAGATTCTACAATGCAATATCATAACAATTTTAATTCAACAACTTTCTATTGTACCTTTCAAAAACCTACAATATAATATCGTAACTATTTTAATTCAATAACTTTCTGTTCTACCTTTCAAGAACCTACAATATAATATCGTAACAATTTTAATTCAACAACTTTCTGTTCTACCTTTCAAGAACCTAAATGGAATATCATAACAATTTTATTTCAACAACTTTTTGTTGTACCTATCAAGAACCTAAATGCAATATCATTACAGTTTTATTTCAATAACTTTCTGTTCTACCTTTCATGAACCTACATTGTAATATCGTAACAATTTTAATTCAATAACTTTCTGTTGTACTTTTCAAGAACCTACAATGCAATATCGTAACAATTTTAATTCAACAACTTTTTGTTGTACTTTTGAAGATTCTACAATGCAATATCATAACAATTTTAATTCAAAAACTTTTGTTGGACCTTTATAAAACCTACAATATAATATCGTAACTATTTTAATCCAATAACTTTCTGTTCTACCTTAAAAGAACCTACAATGTAATATCATAACAATTTTAATTCAATAACTTTCTGTTGTACCTTTAAAGAACCTACAATACAATATCGTAATAATTTTAATTCAACAACTTTTTGTTGTACCTTTCAAGGACTTACAATGTAATATCATAACAATTTTAATTCAACATCTTTGTGTTGCACTTTTCAAGAACTTACAATGTAATATCGTAACAATTTTAATTCAATGACTTTCTATTGTACCTTTCAAGAACCTACAATAAAATATCGTAATAATTTTAATTCAACAACTTTTTGTTGCACCTTTCAGGAACCTACAATGCAATATCGTATTAGTTTTAATTCAACAATTTTTTGTTGTTGTTCTTTTCAAGAACCTACAATTCAATATCATAACAATTTTAATTCACCAACTTTCTTCTACCTTTTAGGAACCTACAATATTATATCATAACAATTTTAATTCAATAACTTTCTATTGTTTTTTTCAAGAACCTAAATGCGAAATCATAACTATTTTAATTCAACAACTTTCTGTTGTACCTTTCAAGAACCTACAATGTAATATCGTAACAATTTTAATTGCAGAATCTTCTGTTGTACCTACAAGAAGGTACAAGGCAATATCATCACAAATTTAATTCAACAACTTTCTGTTGTACCTTTGAAAAACCTACAATATAATATTGTAACTATTTTAATTCAATAACTTTCTGTTGTACCTTTAAAGAACCTGCAATCTAATATATTAACAATTTTAATTCAACAACTTTTTGTTGAACTTTTGAAGATTCTACAATGCAATATCATAACAATTTTAATTCAACAACTTTCTATTGTATCTTTCAAAAACCTACAATATAATATCGTAACTATTTTAATTCAATAACTTTCTGTTTTACCTTTCAAGAACCTACAATACAATATCGTAATAATTTTAATTCAACAACTTTTTGTTGTACCTTTCAAGAACCTACAATGCAATATCGTATAAGTTTTAATTCAACAACTTTTTGTTGTACCTTTCAAGGACTTACAATGTGATATCATAACAATTTTAATTCAACATCTTTGTGTTGCACTTTTCAAGAACTTACAATGTAATATAGTAACAATTTTAATTCAATGACTTTCTGTTGTACCTTTCAAGAACCTACAATAAAATATCGTAATAATTTTAATTCAACAACTTTTTGTTGCACCTTTCAGGAACCTACAATGCAATATCGTATCAGTTTTAATTCAACAATTTTTGTTGTTGTTCTTTTCAAGAATCTGCAATGTAATATTGTAACAATTTTAATTCAATAATTTTCTGTTGTACCTTTCAAGAACCTACAATATTATATCATAACAATTTTAATTCAACAACTTTCTATTGTTCCTTTCAAGAACCTAAATGCGAAATCATAACTATTTTAATTCAACAACTTTCTGTTGTACCTTTCAAAAACCTACAATGTAATATCGTAACAATTTTAATTGTAGAATCTTCTGTTGTACCTACAAGAACCTACAATGCAATATCGTAACAATTTTAATTCAACAACTTTTTGTTGTACTTTTGAAAATTCTACAATGCAATATCATATTAATTTTAATTCAACAACTTTTTGTTGTACCTTTCAAGAACCTGCAATATAATATCATAACAATTTCATTTCAAGAACTTTTTGTTGTACTTTTCAAAAACCTACAATATTATATCATAACAATTTTAATTCAACAACTTTTTGTTATACCTTTCAAGAACCTAAATGCAATATCATAACAACTTTAATTTAATAACTTTCTGTTCTACCTTTCATGAACCTACAATGCAATATCATAACAATTTTAATTCAACATCTTTCTGTTGTATTTTTATAAAACCTACAATATAATATTGTAACTATTTTAATTCAATAACTTTCTGTTCTACCTTTCAAGAACCTACAATGTAATATCATAACAATTTTAATTCAATAATTTTCTTTTGTACCTTTCAAGTACCTACAATATAATAACATAACAATTTTAATTCAACAACTTTTTATTGTACCTTTCAAGAACCTAAATGCAATATCCTAACAATTTTAATTCAACAATTTTCTGTTGTACCTTTCAGGAACCAACAATGTAATATCATAACAATTTTAATTCAACAACTTTCTATTGTACCTTTCAAAAACCTACAATATAATATCGTAACAATTTTAATTCAATAACTTTCTGTTGTACCTTTCAAGAACCTGCAATGTAATATCGTAACAATTATAATTCAATAACTTTTTGTTGTACCTTTCAGGAACCTACAATACAATATCGTAACTATTTTAATTCTATAACTTTCTGTTCTACCTTTCAAGAACCTACAATGTAATATCGTAACAATTTTAATTCAATAACTTTCTATTGTACCTTTCAAGTTGCTAAAATATAATATCGTAACAGTTTTAATTCAACAACTTTCTGTTGTACTTTTCAAGAACCTACAATGTAATATCATAACAATTTTAATTCAATAACTTTCTGTTGTAACTTTAAAGAACCTGCAATCTAATATCGTAACAATTTTAATTCAACAACTTTTTGTTGTACTTTTGAAGATTTTACAATGCAATATCATAACAATTTTAATTCAATAACTTTCTATTTTACCTTTCAAAACCTACAATATAATATCGTAACTATTTTAATTCAATAACTTTCTGTTCTACCTTTCAAGAACCTACAATGTAATATCGTAACAATTTTAATTCAATAACTTTTTGTTGTACCTTTCAAGAACCTACAATGTAATATCATAACAATTTTAATTCAACAACTTTTTGTTGTACTTTTCAAGAACCTACAACATAATATCTTAACATATTTAATTCAACAACTTTCTGTTGTACCTTTCAAGAACCTAAATGCAACATCATAACAATTTTAATTCAACAACTTTTTGTTGTACCTTTCAAGAACCTAAATGCAATATCGTAACAATTTTAATTCAACAACTTTTTGTTGTATTTTTCAAGAACCTGCAATATAATATCATAACAATTTCAATTCAAGAACTTTTTGTTGTACTTTTCAAGAACCTACAATATAATATCATAACAATTTTAATTCAACAACTTTCTGTTATACCTTTCAAGAACCTAAATGCAATATCATAACAATTTTAATTCAATAACTTTCTGTTCTACCTTTCAAGAACCTACAATGTAATATCGTAACAATTTTAATTCAATAACTTTCTGTTGTATCTTTCAAGAACATACAATGTAATATCGTAACAATTTTAATTCAACAACTTTTTGTTGTACTTTTGAAGATTCTACAATGCAATATCATAACAATTTTAATTCAACAACTTTCTGTTGTACCTTTCAAAACCTACAATATAATATCGTAACTATTTTAATTCAATAACTTTCTGTTCTACCTTTCAAGAACCTACAATATAATATCGTAACAATTTTAATTCAACAACTTTCTGTTGTACCTTTCAAGAACCTAAATGCAATATCATAACAATTTTAATTCAACAACTTTTTGTTGTACCTTTCAAGAACCTAAATGCAATATCATTACAATTTTAATTCAATAACTTTCTGTTCTACCTTTCATGAACCTACATTGTAATATCGTAACAATTTTAATTCAATAACTTTCTGTTCTACTTTTCAAGAACCTACAATGCAATATCGTAACAATTTTAATTCAAAAACGTTTTGTTGGACCTTTATAAAACCTACAATATAATATCGTAACTATTTTAATACAATAACTTTCTGTTCTACCTTTAAAGAACCTACAATGTAATATCATAACAATTTTAATTCAATAACTTTCTGTTGTACCTTTCAAGAACCTACAATAAAATATCGTAATAATTTTAATTCAACAACTTTTTGTTGCACCTTTCAGGAACCAACAATGCAATATCGTAACAATTTTAATTCAACAATTTTTTGTTGTTGTTCTTTTCAAGAACCTACAATTCAATATCATAACAATTTTAATTCAACAACTTTCTTGTACCTTTCAGGAACCTACAATATAATATCATAACAATTTTAATTCAATAACTTTCTGTTGTTCCTTTCAAGAACCTAAATGCGAAATCATAACTATTTTAATTCAACAACTTTCTGTTGTACCTTTCAAGAACCTACAATGTAATATCGTAACAATTTTAATTCAACAATCTTCTGTTGTACCTACAAGAACGTACAATGTAATATCGTAACAATTTTAATTCAACAACTTTCTGTTGTACTTTTCAAGAACCTACAATGCAATATCATAACAATTTTAATTCAACAACTTTCTGTTGTACCTTTCAAGAACCTACAATATAATATTGTAACAATTTTAATTCAACAACTTTCTATTGTATCTTTCAAAAACCTACAATATAATATCGTAACTATTTTAATTCAATAACTTTCTGTTCTACCTTTCAAGAACCTACAATGTAATATCGTAACAATTTTAATTCAACAACTTTTTGTTGTACCTTTCAAGAACCTACAATGCAATATCGTAACAATTTTAATTCAACAATTTTTTCTTGTTGTTCTTTTCAAGAATCTGCAATGTAATATCGTAACAATTTTAATTCAATAATTTTCTGTTGTACCTTTCAAGAACCTACAATTCAATATCATAACAATTTTAATTCAACAACTTTCTATTGTATCTTTCAAAAACCTACAATGCAATATCGTATAAGTTTTAATTGAACAACCTTTTGTTGTACCTTTCAAGGACTTACAATGTAATATCATAACAATTTTAATTCAACAACTTTTTGTTGTACTTTTCAAGAACTTACAATGTAATATCGTAACAATTTTAATTCAATGACTTTCTGTTGTACCTTTCAAGAACCTACAATACAATATCGTAATAATTTTAATTCAACAACTTTTTGTTGCACCTTTCAAGAACCTACAATGCAATATCGTATCAGTTTTAATTCAACAATTTTTTGTTGTTGTTCTTTTCAAGAATCTGCAATGTAATATCGTAACAATTTTAATTCAATAATTTTCTGTTGTACCTTTCAAGAACCTACAATATAATATCATAACAATTTTAATTCAACAACTTTCTGTTGTTACCTTTCAAGAACCTAAATGCGAAATCATAACTATTTTAATTCAACAACTTTCTGTTGTACCTTTCAAAAACCTACAATGTAATATCGTAACAATTTTAATTGTAGAATCTTCTGTTGTACCTACAAGAACCTACAATGCAATATTGTAACAATTTTAATTCAACAACTTTTTGTTGTACTTTTCAAGAACCTACAATGCAATATCATAACAATTTTAATTCAACAACTTTCTGTTGTACCTTTCAAGAACCTACAATGTAATATCGTAACAATTTTAATTCAACAATCTTTTGTTGTACCTTCAAGAACCTACAATGTAATATCGTAACAATTTTAATTCAATAACTTTCTGTTGTACCTTTCAAGAACCTACAATATAATATCATAACAATTTTAATTCAACAACTTTCTGTTGTTTCTTTCAAGAACCTAAATGCAATATCATAACAATTTTAATTCAACAACTTTCTGTTGTACCTTTCAAGAACCTACAATGTAATATCGTAACAATTTTAATTCAACAATCTTCTGTTGTACCTTCAAAACCTACAATGCAATATCGTAACAATTTTAATTCAACAACTTTTTGTTGTACTTTTGAAGATTCTACAATGCAATATCATAACAATTTTAATTCAACAACTTTTTGTTGGACCTTTATAAAACCTACAATATAATATCGTAACTATTTTAATTCAATAACTTTCTGTTCTACCTTTCAAGAACCTACAATGTAATATCATAACAATTTTAATTCAATAACTTTCTGTTGTACCTTTTCAAGAACCTACAATACAATATCGTAATAATTTTAATTCAACACCTTTTGTTGTACCTTTCAAGAACCTACAATGTAATATCATAACAATTTTAATTCAACAACTTTCTGTTGTACTTTTCAAGAACCTACAATGTAATATCGTAACAATTTTAATTCAATAACTTTCTGTTGTACCTTTCAAGAACCTACAATAAAATATCGTAATAATTTTAATTCAACAACTTTTGTTGCAACTTTCAGGAACCTACAATGCAATATCGTATCAGTTTTAATTCAACAACTTTCTGTTGTACTTTTCAAGAACCTACAATGCAATATCATAACAATTTTAATTCAACAACTTTTTGTTGTACCTTTCAAGAACCTACAATATAATATCTTAACAATTTTAATTCAATAACTTTCTATTGTATCTTTCAAGAACCTACAATGTAATATCGTAACAATTTTAATTCAACAACTTTTTGTTGTCCTTTTGAAGATTCTACAATGCAATATCATAACAATTTTAATTCAATAACTTTCTATTGTACCTTTCAAGTTCCTACAATATAATATAGTAACAGTTTTAATTCAACAACTTTCTGTTGTACCTCTCAAGAACCTACAATATAATATTGTAACTATTTTAATTCAAAAACTTTCTGTTGTACATTGAAAAAACCTGCAATCTAATATCGTAACAATTTTAATTCAACATCTTTCTGTTGTACCTTTATAAAACCTACAATATAAAATTGTAACTATTTTAATTCAATAACTTTCTGTTCTACCTTTCAAGAACCTACAATGTAATATCATAACAATTGTAATTTAATAATTTTCTTTTGTACCATTCAAGTACCTACAATATAATAACATAAGAATTTTAATTCAACAACTTTTTATTCTAGCTTTCAAGAACCTAAATGCAATATCCTAACAATTTTAATTCAACAACTTTCTGTTGTACCTTTCAGGAACCAACAATGTAATATCATAACAATTTTAATTCAACAACTTTCTATTGTACCTTTCAAAACCTACAATATAATATCGTAACAATTTTAATTCAATAACTTTCTGTTGTACCTTTCAAGAACCTGCAATGTAATATCGTAACAAATTTAATTCAATAACTTTTTGTTGTACCTTTCAAGAACATGCAATGTAATATCGTAACAATTTTAATTCAATAACTTTCTATTGTACCTTTCAAGAACCTACAATATAACATCGTCATAATTTTAATTCAATAACTTTCTGTTGTACCTTTCAAAAACCTACAATATAATATCGTAACTATTTTAATTCAATAACTTTCTGTTGTACCTTTCAAGAACCTAAATGCAATATCATAACAATTTTAATTCAACAACTTTTTGTTGTACCTTTCAAGAACCTAAATGCAATATCCTAACAATTTTAATTCAACAACTTTCTGTTCTACCTTTCAAGAACCTACAATGTAATATCGTAACAATTTTAATTCAATAACTTTCTGTTGTACTTTTCAAGAACCTACAATGCAATATCGTAACAATTTTAATTCAACAACTTTTTGTTGTACTTTTGAAGATTCTACAATGCAATATCATAACAATTTTAATTCAACAACTTTTTGTTGTACCTTATAAAACCTACAATATAATATCGTAACAATTTTAATCCAATAACTTTCTGTTGTACCTTTTAGAACCTACAATGTAATACCATAACAATTTTAATTCAATAACTTTCTGTTGTACCTTTCAAGAACCTACAATACAATATCGTAATAATTTTAATTCAATAACCTTTTGTTGTACCTTTCAAGAACCTACAATGCAATATCGTATCAGTTTTAATTGAACAACTTTTTGTTGTACCTTTCAAGAACTTACAATGTAATATCGTAACAATTTTAATTCAATGGCTTTCTGTTGTACTTTTCAAGAACCTACAATAAAATATCGTAATAATTTTAATTCAACAACTTTTTGTTGCATCTTTCAAGAACCTACAATGCAATATCGTATCAGTTTTAATTCAACAATTTTTTGTTGTTGTTCTTTTCAAGAATCTGCAATGTAATATTGTAACAATTTTAATTCAACATCTTTTTGTTGTACTTTTGAAGATTCTAAAATGCAATATCATAACAATTTTAATTCAACAACTTTCTGTTGTACCTTTATAAAACCTACAATATAATATCGTAACTATTTTAATTCAAAAACTTTCTGTTCTACCTTTCAAGAACCTACAATGTAATATCATAACAATTTTAATTCAATAATTTTCTTTTGTACCTTTCAAGTACCTACAATATAATAACATAACAATTTTAATTCAACAACTTTCTATTGTACCGTTCAGGAACCAAAAATATAATATCATAACAATTTTATTTCAATAACTTTCTGTTGTTCCTTTCAAGAACCTACAATGCAATATCGTATCAGTTTTAATTGAACAACCTTTTGTTGTACCTTTCAAGGACTTACAATGTGATATCATAGCAATTTTAATTCAACAACTTTCTGTTGTACTTTTCAAGAACCTACAATGCAATATCATAACAATTTTAATTCAACAACTTTCTGTTGTACCTTTCAAGAACCTACAATATAATATCGTAACAATTTTAATTCAATAACTTTCTGTTGTACCTTTCAAGAACCTACAATGTAATATCGTAACAATTTTAATTCAACAACTTTTTGTTGTACTTTTCAAGAATCTACAATGCAATATCATAACAATTTTAATTCAACAACTTTCTGTTGGACCTTTATAAAACCTACAATATAATATCGTAACTATTTTAATTCAATAACTTTCTGTTCTACCTTTCAAGATCCTACAATGTAATATCATAACAATTTTAATTCAATAACTTTTTGTTGTACCTTTCAAGTACCTACAATATAATATCATAACAATTTTAATTCAACAACTTTTGTTGTACCTTTCAAGAACCTACAATGCAATATCATAACAATTTTAATTCAACAACTTTTTGTTGTACTTTTGAAAATTTTACAATGCAATAGCATAACAATTTTAATTCAACAACTTTCTGTTGTACCTTTCAAGAACCTACAATGTAATATCGTAACAATTTTAATTCAATAACTTTTTGTTGTACCTTTCAAGAACCTACAATGTAATATCATAACAATTTTAATTCAACAACTTTTTGTTGTACTTTTCAAGAACCTAAATGCAATATCATAACAATTTTAATTCAACAACTTCATGTTCTACCTTTCAAGAACCTACAATGTAATATCGTAACAGTTTCAATTCAACAACTTAATGTTGTACTTTTCAAGAACCTACAATATAATATCGTAACTATTTTAATTCAACAATCTTTTCTTGTAATTTTGAAGATTCTACAATGCAATATCATAACAATTTTAATTCAACATCTTTCTGTTGTACCTTTTAAAAACCTACAATATAATATCGTAACTATTTTAATTCAACAACTTTCTGTTCTACCTTTCAAGAACCTACAATGTAATATCGTAACAATTTTAATTCAATAACTTTCTGTTGTACCTTTCAAGAACCTACAATACAATATCGTAACAATTTTAATTCAACAACTTTTTGTTGTACCTTTCAAAAACCTACAATGCAATATCATAATAATTTTAATTCAACAACTTTTTGTTGTACCTTTCAAGAACCTACAATATAATATTATAACAATTTCAATTCAAGAACATTTTGTTGTACTTTTCAAGAACCTACAATATAATATCATAACAATTTTAATTCAACAACTTTCTGTTATACCTTTCAAGAACCTAAATGCAATATCGTAACAATTTTAATTCAATAACTTTCTGTTGTTATTTTCAAGAACCTAAATGCAATATCATAACAATTTTAATTCAACAACGTTTTTTTGTACCTATCAAGAACCTAAATGCAATATCATAACAATTTTAATTCAATAACTTTCTGTTGTACCTTTCAAGAACCTACAATGTAATATCGTAACAATTTTAATTCAACAACTTTTGTTGTACCTTTCAAGAACCTACAATGTAATATCATAACAATTTTAATTCAACAACTTTCTGTTGTACTTTTCAAGAACCTACAATGTAATATCGTAACAATTTTAATTCAATAACTTTCTGTTGTACCTTTCAAGAACCTACAATGTAATATCGTAACAATTTTAATTCAACAACTTTTTGTTGTACCTTTCAAGAACCTACAATGCAATATCGTAACAATTTTAATTCAACAACTTTTTGTTGTTGTTCTTTCAAGAATCTACAATGTAATATCGTAACAATTTTAATTCAATAACTTTCTGTTGTACCTTTCAAAAACCTACAATATAATATCGTAACAATTTTAATTCAACAACTTTTTGTTGTTCTTTTCAAGAACCTACAATGCAATATCATAACAATTTTAATTCAACAACTTTCTGTTGGACCTTTACAAAACCTACAATATAATATCGTAACTATTTTAATTCAATAACTTTCTGTTCTACCTTTCAAGAACCTACAATGTAATATCATAACAATTTTAATTCAATAACTTTCTGTTGTACCTTTCAAGTACCTACAATATAATATCATAACAATTTTAATTCAACAACTTTTTGTTGTACCTTTCAAGAACCTAAATGCAATATCCTAACAATTTTAATTCAACAACTTTCTGTTGTACCTTTCAAGAACCTACAATATAATATCATAACAATTTTAATTCAACAACTTTCTATTGTACCTTTCAAAAACCTACAATATAATATCGTAACTATTTTAATTCAATAACTTTCTGTTGTTTCTTTCAAGAACTTGCAATGTAATATCTTAACAATTTTAATTCAACAACTTTCTGTTGTACCTTTCAAGAACCTACAATGTAATATCGTAACAATTTTAATTCAACAACTTTTGTTGTACCTTTCAAGAACCTACAATGCAATATCATAACAATTTTAATTCAACATCTTTCTGTTGTTCCTTTCAAGAACCTGCAATGTAATATCTTAACAATTTTAATTCAATAACTTTCTATTGTATTTTTCAAGAACCTACAATGCAATATCGTAACAATTTTAATTCAACAACTTTTTGTTGTACCTTTCAAGAACCTACAATGTAATATCATAACAATTTTAATTCAACAACTTTCTGTTGTACTTTTCAAGAACCTACAATGTAATATCGTAACAATTTTAATTCAACAACTTTCTGTTGTACCTTTCAAGAACCTACAATAAAATATCGTAACAATTTTAATTCAACAACTTTTTTTGTTGTACCTTTCAAGAACCTACAATGCAATATCGTAACAATTTTAATTCAACAATTTTTTCTTGTTGTTCCTTTCAAGAACCTACAATGTAATATCGTAACAATTTTAATTCAATAATTTTCTGTTGTACCTTTCAAGAACCTACAATGTAATATCGTAACAATTTTAATTCAACAATCTTCTGTTGTACCTTTCAAGAACCTACAATGTAATATCATAACAATTTTAATTCAACAACTTTTGTTGTACTTTTCAAGAACCTACAATATAATATCATAACAATTTTAATTCAACAACTTTCTGTTGTACCTTTCAAGAACCTACAATGTAATATCATAACAATTTTAATTCAACAACTTTTTGTTGTACCTTTCAAGAACCTACAATGCAATATCATAACAATTTTAATTCAACAACTTTCTGTTGTACCTTTCAAAACCTACAATATAATATCGTAACAATTTTAATTCAACAACTTTCTGTTGTACCTTTCAAGAACCTACAATGTAATATCATAACAATTTTAATTCAACAACTTTCTGTTGTACCTTTCAAGAACCTACAATGTAATATCGTAACAATTTTAATTCAACAACTTTCTGTTGTACCTTTCAAGAACCTACAATGTAATATCGTAACAATTTTAATTCAACAACTTTCTGTTGTACCTTTCAAGAACCTACAATATAATATCGTAACAATTTTAATTCAATAACTTTCTGTTGTACCTTTCAAGAACCTACAATGTAATATCGTAACAATTTTAATTCAACAACTTTTTTGTTGTACTTTTCAAGAACCTACAATGCAATATCATAACAATTTTAATTCAACAACTTTCTGTTGTACCTTTCAAAAACCTACAATATAATATCGTAACAATTTTAATTCAATAACTTTCTGTTGTACCTTTCAAGAACCTACAATATAATATCGTCACAATTTTAATTCAACAACTTTCAAGAACCTACAATGCAATATCATAACAATTTTAATTCAACAACTTCTGTTGTACCTTTCAAAAACCTACAATATAATATCGTAACAATTTTAATTCAATAACTTTCTGTTCTACCTTTCAAGAACCTACAATATAATATCATAACAATTTTAATTCAACAACTTTTTGTTGTACCTTTCAAGAACCTACAATGTAATATCATAACAATTTTAATTCAACAACTTTCTGTTGTACCTTTCAAGAACCTACAATATAATATCGTAACAATTTTAATTCAACAACTTTTTGTTGTACTTTTCAAGAACCTACAATGCAATATCATAACAATTTTAATTCAACAACTTTCTGTTGTACCTTTCAAAACCTACAATATAATATCGTAACTATTTTAATTCAATAACTTTCTGTTCTACCTTTCAAGAACCTACAATGTAATATCGTAACAATTTTAATTCAATAACTTTCTGTTGTACCTTTCAAGAACCTACAATACAATATCGTAACAATTTTAATTCAACAACTTTTTTGTTGCACCTTTCAAGAACCTACAATGCAATATCGTAACAATTTTAATTCAACAACTTGTTGTTGTTCCTTTCAAGAACCTACAATGTAATATCGTAACAATTTTAATTCAATAATTTTCTGTTGTACCTTTCAAGAACCTACAATGCAATATCATAACAATTTTAATTCAACAACTTTTTGTTGTACCTTTCAGGAACCTACAATATAATATCATAACTTTTTTAATTCAACAACTTTCTGTTGTACCTTTCAAGAACCTACAATGTAATAATATAACAATTTTAATTCAACAACTTTTTGTTGTACCTTTCAAGAACCTGCAATGTAATATCATAACAATTTTAATTCAACAACTTGTTGTTGTACTTTTCAAGAACCTACAATATATTATTGTAACTATTTTAGTTCAATAACTTTCTGCTCTACCTTTCAAGTTCCTACAATATAATATCGTAACAGTTTTAATTCAACAACTTTGTGTTGTACTTTTCAAGAACCTACAATGCAATATCATAACAAATTTAATTCAACAACTTTCTGTTGTACCTTTCAAGAACCTACAATATAATATCGTAACAATTTTAATTCAACAACTTTCTGTTGTACCTTTCAAGAACCTACAATGTAATATCGTAACAATTTTAATTCAACAACTTTTGTTGTACCTTTCAAGAACCTACAATGCAATATCATAACAATTTTAATTCAACAACTTTCTGTTGTACCTTTCAAAACCTACAATATAATATCGTAACAATTTTAATTCAATAACTTTCTGTTGTACCTTTCAAGAACCTACAATGTAATATCATAACAATTTTAATTCAACAACTTTCTGTTGTACCTTTCAAGAACCTACAATATAATAACATAACAATTTTAATTCAACAACTTTCTATTGTACCTTTCAGGAACCAACAATATAATATCATAACAATTTTAAATCAACAACTTTCTATTGTACCTTTCAAAAACCTACAATATAATATCGTAACAATTTTAATTCAACAACTTTCTGTTGTACCTTTCAAGAACCTACAATGTAATATCATAACAATTTTAATTCAACAACTTTTGTTGTACCTTTCAAGAACCTACAATATAATATCATAACAATTTTAATTCAACAACTTTCTGTTGTACCTTTCAAGAACCTACAATGTAATATCGTAACAATTTTAATTCAACAACTTTCTGTTGTACCTTTCAAGAACCTACAATGTAATATCGTAACAATTTTAATTCAACAACTTTCTGTTGTACCTTTCAAGAACCTACAATGCAATATCATAACAATTTTAATTCAACAACTTTTGTTGTACTTTTCAAGAACCTACAATATAATATCGTAACAATTTTAATTCAACAACTTTCTGTTGTACCTTTCAAGAACCTACAATGTAATATCGTAACAATTTTAATTCAACAACTTTTTGTTGTACTTTTCAAGAACCTACAATGCAATATCATAACAATTTTAATTCAACAACTTTCTGTTGTACCTTTCAAGAACCTACAATATAATATCGTAACTATTTTAATTCAATAACTTTCTGTTGTACCTTTCAAGAACCTACAATCTAATATCGTAACAATTTTAATTCAACAACTTTTGTTGTACTTTTGAAGATTCTACAATGCAATATCATAACAATTTTAATTCAACAACTTTCTATTGTATCTTTCAAAAACCTACAATATAATATCGTAACTATTTTAATTCAATAACTTTCTGTTGTACCTTTCAAGTACCTACAATATAATATCATAACAATTTTAATTCAACAACTTTTTTTGTTGTACCTTTCAAGAACCTACAATGCAATATCATAACAATTTTAATTCAACAACTTTCTATTGTACCTTTCAGGAACCAACAATATAATATCATAACAATTTTAATTCAACAACTTTCTATTGTACCTTTCAAAAACCTACAAAATAATATCGTAACTATTTTAATTCAATAACTTTCTGTTCTACCTTTCAAGAACATGCAATGTAATATCATAACAATTTTAATTCAACAACTTTCTTGTACCTTTCAGGAACCTACAATATAATATCATAACAATTTTAATTCAACAACTTTCTGTTGTACCTTTCAAGAACCTACAATGTAATATCATAACAATTTTAATTCAACAACTTTCTGTTGTACCTTTCAAGAACCTACAATGTAATATCGTAACAATTTTAATTCAATAACTTTCTGTTCTACCTTTCAAGTACCTACAATATAATAACATAACAATTTTAATTCAACAACTTTTTATTGTACCTTTCAGGAACCAACAATGTAATATCATAACAATTTTAATTCAACAACTTTCTATTGTACCTTTCAAAAAGCTACAAAATAATATCGTAACAATTTTAATTCAACAACTTTTTGTTGTACTTTTGAAGATTCTACAATGCAATATCATAACAATTTTAATTCAACAACTTTCTGTTGTACCTTTCAAGAACCTACAATATAATATCGTAACAATTTTAATTCAATAACTTTCTGTTGTACCTTTCAAGAACCTACAATGTAATATCGTAACAATTTTAATTCAACAACTTTCTGTTGTACCTTTCAAGATCCTACAATATAATATCGTAACAATTTTAATTCAACAACTTTGTGTTGTACTTTTCAAGAACCTACAATGCAATATCATAACAATTTTAATTCAACAACTTTCTGTTGTACCTTTCAAAACCTACAATATAATATCGTAACTATTTTAATTCAATAACTTTCTGTTCTACCTTTCAAGAACCTACAATATAATAACATAACAATTTTAATTCAACAACTTTTTATTGTACCTTTCAGGAACCAACAATGTAATATCATAACAATTTTAATTCAACAACTTTCTGTTGTACCTTTCAAGAACCTACAATGTAATATCATAACAATTTTAATTCAACAACTTTCTGTTGTACCTTTCAAGAACCTACAATGTAATATCATAACAATTTTAATTCAACAACTTTCTGTTGTACCTTTCAAGAACCTACAATGTAATATCATAACAATTTTAATTCAACAACTTTCTGTTGTACCTTTCAAGAACCTACAATATAATATCGTAACAATTTTAATTCAATAACTTTCTGTTGTACCTTTCAAGAACCTACAATGTAATATCGTAACAATTTTAATTCAACAACTTTCTGTTGTACCTTTCAAGAACCTACAATATAATATCGTAACAATTTTAATTCAACAACTTTCTGTTGTACCTTTCAAGAACCTAAAATGCAATATCATAACAATTTTAATTCAACAACTTTCTGTTGTACCTTTCAAGAACCTACAATGTAATATCGTAACAATTTTAATTCAACAACTTTTTGTTGTACTTTTCAAGAACCTACAATGCAATATCATAACAATTTTAATTCAACAACTTTCTGTTGTACCTTTCAAAACCTACAATATAATATCGTAACTATTTTAATTCAATAACTTTCTGTTCTACCTTTCAAGAACCTACAATGTAATATCGTAACAATTTTAATTCAATAACTTTCTGTTGTACCTTTCAAGAACCTACAATACAATATCGTAACAATTTTAATTCAACAACTTTTTGTTGTACCTTTCAAGAACCTACAATGCAATATCGTAACAATTTTAATTCAACAACTTTTTTTTGTTGTTCTTTCAAGAACCTACAATGTAATATCGTAACAATTTTAATTCAATAATTTTCTGTTGTACCTTTCAAGAACCTACAATTCAATATCATAACAATTTTAATTCAACAACTTTCTTGTACCTTTCAGGAACCTACAATATAATATCATAACAATTTTAATTCAATAACTTTCTGTTGTTCCTTTCAAGAACCTAAATGCGAAATCATAACAATTTTAATTCAACAACTTTTTTGTTGTACCTTTCAAGAACCTACAATGCAATATCATAACAATTTTAATTCAACAACTTTCTGTTGTACCTTTCAAAAACCTACAATGTAATATCGTAACAATTTTAATTCAACAACTTTCTGTTGTACCTTTCAAGAACCTACAATGTAATATCGTAACAATTTTAATTCAATAACTTTCTGTTGTACCTTTCAAGAACCTACAATACAATATCGTAACAATTTTAATTCAACAACTTTTGTTGTACCTTTCAAGAACCTACAATGCAATATCGTAACAATTTTAATTCAACAACTTTGTTGTTGTACTTTTCAAGAACCTGCAATGTAATATCGTAACAATTTTAATTCAATAATTTTCTGTTGTACCTTTCAAGAACCTACAATTCAATATCATAACAATTTTAATTCAACAACTTTCTTGTACCTTTCAAGAACCTACAATATAATATCATAACAATTTTAATTCAACAACTTTCTGTTGTACCTTTCAAGAACCTACAATGCAATATCATAACAATTTTAATTCAACAACTTTCTGTTGTACCTTTCAAGAACCTACAATGTAATATCGTAACAATTTTAATTCAACAACTTTCTGTTGTACCTTTCAAAACCTACAATATAATATCGTAACAATTTTAATTCAACAACTTTCTGTTGTACTTTTCAAGAACCTACAATGCAATATCGTAACAATTTTAATTCAACAACTTTTTGTTGTACCTTTCAAGAACCTACAATGTAATATCATAACAATTTTAATTCAACAACTTTTTGTTGTACCTTTCAAGAACCTACAATATAATATCATAACAATTTTAATTCAACAACTTTCTGTTGTACCTTTCAAGAACCTACAATGTAATATCATAACAATTTTAATTCAATAACTTTCTGTTGTACCTTTCAAGTACCTACAATATAATATCATAACAATTTTAATTCAACAACTTTTGTTGTACCTTTCAAGAACCTAAATGCAATATCATAACAATTTTAATTCAACAACTTTCTGTTGTACCTTTCAAGAACCTACAATGTAATATCGTAACAATTTTAATTCAACAACTTTTTTTGTTGTACTTTTCAAGAACCTACAATATAATATCGTAACAATTTTAATTCAACAACTTTCTGTTGTACCTTTCAAGAACCTACAATATAATATCGTAACAATTTTAATTCAATAACTTTCTGTTGTACCTTTCAAGAACCTACAATATAATATCATAACAATTTTAATTCAACAACTTTCTGTTGTACCTTTCAAGAACCTACAATGCAATATCATAACAATTTTAATTCAACAACTTTTTGTGTTGTACCTTTCAAGAACCTAAATGCAATATCATTAACAATTTTAATTCAATAACTTTCTGTTGTACCTTTCAAGAACCTACAATGTAATATCGTAACAATTTTAATTCAACAACTTTCTGTTGTACTTTTCAAGAACCTACAATGCAATATCGTAACAATTTTAATTCAACAACTTTTTGTTGTACTTTTCAAGAACCTACAATGCAATATCATAACAATTTTAAT